>NW_010137651.1:0-3996 GCF_000699245.1 Pterocles gutturalis
CGCCGCGGGTGCGCCCGGGTCACGGCCTGCGTGGGGAGAGGCCAGTGGTGCGCCTCGTGGCCGTGTCACTTGTCCCACTCGAGAGTGCGGTTTAAGCCCCGATGAGTAGCGCTTCCTGGAAAGGGGGCCCCCGGAGATGCAGCAGCCTCCCCGGGTGGTGAGGGTCACTGCCTCTTCCATTTATTTTAATTACCTGGGGTTAATAGCATGGTGCGTGTAAGCTTTGCAGTGGACGGTTGTATGAGTTGTACTTTCAGTTTTATTCTATTTTATTTTCTTTGTAATTTCCTTGGTATAGTTGAGTGGTGTTGAACTGACCATTTTTGCTGTTTGTTTCTACTTGTGAATGGAGGCTCGGACATGGGTGCTAAAAATCAGGTGGTGACTGTAAATAAAACTAGAGATACCAAAACTTAAGCATGTATTGTTTTAGGAAATAGTCTATGTTCAGGATTGTAATGCAGTTAATACAAATTTAAAAGCTGTTTATGAAACTGATGCTTTTTACCAAGGAGGTTATCAGGTTCCCAGAAGTTCATGTGATGAACATCTGTAAGAGAGAAGCTCCCTGAAACTAGTGGCTGAAGGCGGTAAAGCACTCCACTGAAATCTGGGTGGTGCTGGGTACTCGTTTTTTGCTGGTGTGACTTAAGTGGCTTTGACTGTGGTCCACTTGGTCTTCTCATGAACTGGTGCTCTAATGAAGGTGGCTGAAGCAATTATCTTGGGTGGTTTGTGTTGTCATTTGGGCAATTGCAGACAACTCTGGTTGTGTTTGTTGCTGTAGCGTATGTTTCACCTTCAGTTTAATGAGTTTTTCTAGAGTGTTGCTTTAGAAGTTCCAATAGCTTAAGAAAATGATTGTGTGATGAGTCCTTTTCCTCTGACTTATTCAGTTTTATTGGGCATCACCTATCATCATCATCTGTGAGGAGAGATGGTTGACTTTTTGTGGGCTATACCATTTACTCTTTGGGGTTTTTTAATACTGCTGGTAAAGTAGGATGATGGATTGTGAGTGATGGGTGTGAGGAACCAGTGATTACCTGGCATGGGGCTTACTGAAGAAGGTGATAGCATGTGTGTAGTCATAGCTTATTAGTGCTTCAGTAGTACGACCGTTCACCACAATGGGAGATACGAGCTCTTTATGAATTGGAGAGAAGGGAAAGTCTATAAATGCAGTAACCTGATGAGTGTATTTAGGAGCTGGAAAAAGGTGAATTAATTGTTTAGGGACAGCAGAGCTCAATGAAGCTGCTAAGAACTGACAGAAGAGGAAAGGAGGGCATGAGTCAGACAAAAGGAGTGTTCAGATATACATTGAATTGGGGGAAGAAATAACAATTTGAAATAGGCTAGGTGATAGTCAATGTGAAGCTTTGGTGCATCACCGTTCTTCTCAAGGAGGTGTCTGCACAGGGGAGGTAAGGAGGCATAAATAAACAAAGGCAGAAGTTTTCTGTCTGTGCTTGGTTCAAGGATTTAAGAGAAATTAAGACATAGGATTTCAAAGCTGTTGTACTCAAGTCATACTATCTGTACGTGGTTAAACCTCCACGCAGGACTGCGCAGACAGTAACAGAAATAAAGGAGTCATGAAAGCATTGCAGATTAAATTATTTTTCAGTGTGAGGTAAAGGTTCTTTATAAACAAGATGAAAGTTGTCAGTGGTAAGTTTCATTAGCTGATGGCTTAGCTTTGGTATTGGGTAACTTGTTATTATAGTGTTCTGTGGATATTTTAAAATGAGGTAGTAGAAGAAAGCTGTGTGTTACCCAGTTTCTAGCAATGGTACAGCAATACCTGTGTTGGCTCACTGACAGAGACCAGACACAGGTGAGGACAGCAGGAACCTGCTTTAGCACTGGTGCAGACTCAGGCTTCACAATGTTTTGTGATGCATCTGTGGCCAGAATTTAAGCCAATGTATTGGGGAGCAGGAACAGACATACACAGTACTCCTGGAGAATCTAGCAGGCAGAAAGTAAAATAAGAGGAAATAATGCTAAAGGGACATCATCAATACAGAATCTGGTTCATTTTCTGTTACAAGTGTTAAGAATGGCAAAGAATTTTAAGCTGTCATCCCTGTGTGAATACATATGTAAGCTATATATCTCATCTTTAAAATAACTTACTTGTAATAAACTTCATGAGCAACAGGCAAATAGTGAAATTTACTCAAACGGCTCTTCAACACACAGAACAGAAACATGGCAGAACTCGTAAAGCAGTTCCTAAACAACAAAAAAGAGATTTTGAAGGAAATGTGTAATCTACAGATGCTTCTTCAATGAAACATTAAAATAATAGAACCATTAAACAGGTACAAAACAAAGCACATATTAAAATGTAGTGGATAGCCTCAAAACATTTTACCATTTCCTGCACTGTTCCTGTTGTGGTTGTTTTTCTTTAAATGAAGAATCAGGTGCAAAAAGATGAAGGATGAGAAAAACACAAGCATGGGGTGCACCCAGCTCGGAGAGGATTGTGAGGAGAAACGCAAGGCTCACCCTGGTGAGTTTGCAGTCAGCTGGCTTTACTTTTGCTGTCATTATGAAGCTCTCTTAATACGAAGTCTGCCTGAAATAGAGGGAGCTTTCCTTGTGAGGGGTAGTTCTGCTTCGTGTGGCTTTGGCAGTGCAACAAGTTAGGGTCAGTAGTGTTCACATTCTTACACGTTAAATAAAGCTGAAACTGAGTATCCACTTGTCCTCTGGTGTCTAGAAGGTAGTGTATTTGCATCTCAGGTACACTGAGTTGCCCCCTTCTGATCCACTTAGTTTTCCTGATTTATTGTGTAGGGATTTAGCCCATACATGCTATGCCAAGCAGCCTCTTTGGAGATGCCCAAAAGAACTGTCTACAATATTAGGAGAAAAAACTCACCTGTTGCTTTTGTTTCTGAACATTTGTCAGCACTGGTGTCACTTAGCCCTTTGGGGAAGAGGGACCGTGGCTCAACTCCATAAGGACATCACCTCCCTTGGGACCTCTGTTTGTCCCTTGGACCTCACCCTTGGTGCCACTTACCAAGACCCCCTCTGGCTCTGCGTGCCCAGTTTTGCCTCTTGCAGGAGCTGTCAGCTGGGGAGAGGACCAGGATGGGGCAAATCTGGCAAGCTATTCTGTCATGGTGGCTTTAGAAATGACTCAAAGTAAAAATAAAAATACCCAGGCATACATAAAAAAAAAAAAAGATACTATTTCAGCTTTACAGCTGAGTCCCTTTTCTTTGCTGCCCAGTGGCCTGGTATTGATTTGGCCCAATTGGTTAGAAATCATATGGACATTTTGCAGGTAGCATCATAGAGTTTCAAAATATGGGTAGGTGTCAGGTAGTTTTTTAAAGCACTGACTGAAAGAAAGGATCCTTCTATTATTACTTTTTGATATATTCAGTATATAACCCTATAATTATTTTAAAAACTACTTGTAAGTTTAATTGGCATATTCTCTCCTGTTTCTTTGCTTTACATCTTTAGCAAGTCTTTCACCAGATGAAACTATCTCATTTTTAGTGCTGTTATTCTCATTAAGTATCTCCTCTGTGAGGTACTCATTTATTGTTGAACCGGTTGGTAAAGATGAAGGTTTTTCTAAAGGATATGTCTAATCTTATATGCTTCCTTATTTTAATGAATTTATTGCGTATGTCTGAAACAAAGTTAATGTTGACATATAAACCTGCAGCACACTCCTGTATAAATGTTATAGCTTATCGCTGTGAGGACTGAAGTACAGTTACATCCTTAACAGTGGATTTTGGAGATTCTTATGGAAGATGACTGTTCCGAGTTTTTACCGTTATGTCCTTGCCTTCAGGTGGCATTCGGTAACAGGCACAGGGACAGTGTTACTTTGCGCTGCCTTTGTCTGGTATTTTCACTATTTTTCGGGAAGTGTAGCAACAGAAGTGATATCAAATGAAATAATTTTGGAAGTAGTTATACTAGTTCGAAGAACTACGTCAGAGCTTTAAAAATGAA
>NW_010137652.1:0-9231 GCF_000699245.1 Pterocles gutturalis
AGGGAAGGGAAGGGAAGGGAAGGGAAGCTGCAGTTTCCTAGCTACAGATCAGCATAGTCTGGCTTTCACGGAGAGAATTTGGTTTTGAAACTTGTAATTCTTAAATGATTCAAAGGATGGAACACTGAAAGCAGAGAAGAATGGAAAAACCAGAGAAAACAAAGTCTGATATCTTCTGAAGAGCAACATGTGCCTCTGGCTGTTACTTCATCCACTAATGCCATTTGGCAGTAGTCAACCATATAATGACTCCACAGCACATGCGACTGCTTCAGAGCACCTTCAGATTGCTTTCATGGTGTTTTTCTACTGAGTGCAGAAAGTATTCCTTGTTTTGTTCTATCACAATCACCTTCAGCCCTTTATCACAGACACAGAAAAAACCCCAAGTCTTTCCTCTCAAGGAACAAAACCTATTCCCATGGAGTAAAGAGTAGGTGTATAGACTTTGCTTCCACCAAACAATTAACACTTTGCTTAAGCAGCCATGTCTGAAGTGGTGTATGCTGGAAGCAAGCAAGAAAAAATAGTAAAATGTCCAATTTTCCATAGTAAAAAATGTCCCAGGTACAAAGCTCCAGTGAGGGAGACTTTTGGAATCCTTGTGAGACTGAAAACAATAGTTACAAGACAAAGCTTATCAACTGAGATAATGATGCCTGCAACGATGTGTCATTATTATTTACAGCTATAGTATTATTTGTTGTTTTTTTTCCTAGATTCTTGAATATGACTGACATAACCTCAAGGAAGTACTCCAGGATGTCAATAGTAGTCTCATTACCTGCTGGGATGGCTTGCACTTACCATGCAAGTCTTGCAGTACTACGGATCAGCAGTCCCACTCTTATCATGTTGGCTGCCCAGCTTTCGGCAGCAGCTGCAGTGGCGACATGGCTGGAGCTGCTGCTGTGTGCCTTGGAGATAAAAAAAGAACACCCTATCTGACTCACTGAGTTAATATCTATCAGCTCTGCCAACACTGTGTTCAGTGTCTGGGAAGCTGATATAGTAAATTTCTGCCCATATTGGTAATGGCAATGATTCACTGAAGCAGTTGGAAAGATGTTAGGATCATGTAACAGGATTAGGATTTCTCTACCTGGCAAAAGAAATAGGGATTTAAACTACTATAAATCATCCCTAAAATCTTTCTTTTGCATTGGCTTTCTTTTCCATATTTAGTTGGATTTCTGTTCTCAACCATCTTTCTTTTTTTCCTTCATTACTTCCTTTCTTTTCCTTCTTTTTTCCTTCTTTCTTTTTCCTTCTTTCTTTGCCAGCACAGCTCTGCAGAAAGCTTGGCCCATGCAGTTTCCATGGGACATACCTAAACCTACTCCCTTTCCTCCAAACTCCTGTTAGTTTGCTAATGATTGATTTAACACACCAGAAAAATAACTGGTGTGTAGAAATATGGTATTAGATGTGAGGGAGCCAGAACAGAAACTCAAAAGTACTAATGGTGAAGGTCAGGGGAAAGGAAGTTGCAGGCTTCAGGGATAGCAAGCAAACATGATGCTTTAATTTTGGATGGGCCTGTGGGAAGGAAGGAGTCTGAAGAACAGAAGACAATGGGGATGTGGAGTTGAACTGAAATTGAACTGAAGTGTGCAAGGGATGTGTCAGAAGAGCCTCACTGAGCAGCTGCCACAGAATCATTAGGAAGTGAACTCCTGTGACTCTCCCTGGGAAAGCTGGACTTTCAGAGAGACAGATCTAGGACACCTATCCTTCATTGGTCTTTTTCCCTGCTCCCACCCAGCAATAGCTCTGGATTTCAAGTGTGACATGATACTGAAGTATGTGGAGGTCCAGGAATGATTCATCAGTGGAGTCTATCTAGTACTCAATAAGTCCCACTATCTTTATTATTAGTTATATCATCAGCAGTACTTCTGAAAATGAGTAGTATAGTTGGCTGGGCCAAAGGAAGATCATTGCTTAGGTTGGTGCAAATCAGCGCAAGCTGAATTTTACTGACTTAGGTGAGTCTGGAGATCAAGATCTCTTCCTACGATGTATGTTCTTCAAGCAAAAAACCAAAAATATACCCTTTTAAGGGCCTGATATAGGGTTGTTTGGTTTTTTTTGTTTTTTTTTTTTTTAAAGTTAGGCAGAAAGAACCAAAACAAAGTATGCAGCTCAGTTCATTCAAGGTGGCATAACAGCAACAGACAAGACCAATGTCTCACAACAACATACCATCTGGGACTGTACTCAGTACATAGCATTCTTCAAATATTGAAACAGAACAGTGTTTAGTTCCTGAGTTTGGTCAAAAACACTGGAATGAAAAAAAATATTACAAGAAAAATGTTGGTTACCACCTACATGGCTTCTGTTTGTTTGGAGTTGGGAGAAAAAATGTTACTAGAAGCAGTAATTGGTGAGACTTCTGAAATTACACTGAAAGGGACAAATTGAGGCCCAAGTTAGTTAGATTTAACTATTTTCCAGTAGCTATGAAAAAAGGTGCACTTTTGTGATTTTATTTTTTTTTTCAAGAGGTATCCTGTGAGGAACTGGAAAACTTCCACACCTGGGCACATCCATGGCATATGGTGCTCCACACTTTTTTCTCATGTGCGTTATTTTCACTTTTGGCCATGTAAACAAATCTTTTAAACAAAAAAAAACAAAAACCCACACAAAAAAAAAAAACAAAAACAAAAAACAAAAAACCCAAAAAACCCTACAGATCTGCACAGAACATACAGTACAAAATAACGTTTGAGGCTGATGTGGTAGAAGAAGAAAATGGATCAACAATTTGTGAATTATAGGTTTGGCACCAGTGGGGGAAAATGCTCTAACACTCTTCGCACCCTCAAATATCCGCTGTTTCCTTGTCTTTGCATTGGGCCATGTTCTTGAGCTGTTGTATGCATCCACTCACTACAGCTCAACAGCCTCAAATGCCAGTGCAGAATGACACTGAGCAGTTCCTTTTTAAGTATCTTCACTGGGGTGAATGTTTGCAGAGTAACTGAAGGCTAATCATTGAACTTCTTAGTGAAGGAGAAAACTTTGGTCACTTTTTTATTTTCTTTTTTTTGGGGGGGGGATGGGGCAGGGAATGGGGGGAGATTAAAAACATTTGATTTGGCCTGCAGTAAAAGTGCATACTTCACACATATTTCTAACCAACCCCCAAAAACAGTCTCTGGCTTTGAATGTGTTGAACAGGAAGACATTTAGTGTTGGAATGCTTGCTTTGCTGGTCCAAGAAACACACATTCTTATTACTCCTGGGCTATCTAAAAAGGTTCAGGGTGAAAAAGTTTAATTTATATGTAGAACCTTGTTTCCTGTTTTGTTTTTTCCCCTTGTATGCCAAGTCTGTTTTTTAAACTCTGTGATAGGAAACACATTTCCCTTTTTCTCCCTTTCATCTCACTTTATTTATCCAGCTGTATATTTCATTTCAATTTATAGCTCATACTCTTACCTGGCTTAAAGTCCAAAGACCCAGTGAGAGAGAGGGAAAGATGGATGTTGTGTTTTCATGGTTACTGAGGAAAGGGAAGAATCTGGGTGGAGGTGAAGCTGCCTTTACATCAATATCAAGGGAGTGGTGGATAGAGACTTCTCTTTCAGGATGTTTCACAGTATATGTTCAAGAAAGGTGAGGAAGAGGACAGAAGGAAAGCAATGGCAGTGCAGTGTCCCCTGATCACTGAATGAACTTATGCATGTTTTAACTTAGTTACTTTCTCCAAATGAGATACCCATCTCAGCAACTTTGCTCAGTTTAGAACTACTTGCATATAGAAGCATGAGTAGATAAAAATAAAATTAAAATAAAATGAAGTAAAGTAAATTAAAATAAAGTAAAGTAAAATAAAACCAGGTCACAGATCATTGGTGTGCCTAGTACACGTATGTATTTATACATGCACTCTGCAAGGGAGTTAGCTCCCCAAAGAGAAAGAAAAGCCTTCCTGAACAAGGACTGTGGTGTTTTAAAAAAAAATTGTGCAAATAAATTAATCTTGATCATTAGTTTAGGACCATTGCTTTGACCAGACTCTCAGTAAATTGATGATTTTTTTACTTTGGAGTTAAAGCAATGGCTAACAAAAGCTATTGTGCACGTAACTATACCTGTCTATCACAGCTAAAGAGAACTACCAGCCCTGCTACTTGACTTAGTTTAGTTCTCAAATTTTTGAGAACTGCAGCAGCCTTTGAAATACTTTGAGGTTTTCCTTTTTTTGCTATACCAACATTTTGGTATTGCCCAATATAAAAATTTCAAGCTATTAAGTGGAGGGAATGCAACAAAAAGAAGCCAGAGGCTGTGACTCTTCCCATGGGCTGTTCTGGGGGTGAAATGTTGTAAAAACACTGCTCCTCTGTTTTGCACTGCTCTTCCTCTAGAGGTCAAAGTGTTTACATTAATAGCGCCAAATTTAAAGTGTAGTATAAATGCATATGATTTCTTTTGTATCTGCAGCAGACCCTTCACTTTGCCATACTCCTATTGCTCAGAAAGCCCCAAAGGTCAATAAAACAGTCACTGTGCTCACCAAACCTGTCCAAACCCATTCCCATTACTTCAAGACTATATGTCTGGGATGTGCAGGCTGCCGAGAACCCACACCTCCAGAGGAAATGGTTGCTGCAGTCAGCTCTCATGGACTGCCATGCCACATCACTTCCACACGGGTCGCTGGAGGCCAAGCATGGGACTGAAGCGATTTGACACAGCACTTGCCCACATTTCTGCCACTATTCCCAGACAGACTGCCCTGCACACAGCAGCTGGTGCTGAGGCAGGATTGTCAGAGCTCTCTGGGAAGCACAAATTCTTGAAAAAGGCTGTCGCATTTTTAGCATATTTTCCATCTTCCCATAGTCCTGTGAGCAGTTGCTTCCTATAGCACTAGTGGCATACCCAGATGGTGGCGTGCTGACGAGGCTCTGCTGTATGCTGGCCACAGCAGACTTAGAGATGGAGATCTTCCATCTCCCAGGTCCTTGTCCTTTTTTGAAGAGAAGGTTTAATAACAGAAAGAAAAATTGTTCCTTGTTTCCTGACAGAACACCATAATCTTTGCTAGAGCATCTCTGGAGCAAAGCCTTATGTTGGTTTGAGGAACCGTTCTGCCTCTTCTCTCTACAGGCATTTAGGATATGGGACAGCTGAGCCTTCCATGCATATCACCCTGGTCAAGGAGAAAAGATGCTGTGTTTCACTCTTGCTTTTTGGATGCCAAAAGTTCTGCAAGGGCCTCACCTGACCTCTGGATGGCAAAATAAAGAGAGCTTTCCTCAGTCTGTCAGAAAACGTGCAAAACAAAGCTAAATTATTACTTTTTCTGACTAAATAATATAAAAATGAGTCAGTGCACCATTTCAAAGGCTGGATGCTAACCACCAGCAATAACTGTATTTCACTGGTAAGTGAATGCAGGAATTATGGCAGAGAAAAATCACTATTTGGGGCCTGGCTAAGGCATATTGCGATGAAGTGTTGGATGAAGTAGAACGAGCTTCTTATCCAACAAGTGTGCTTTTCATCCATCATCTCTTTTATTGTCTAAATAGATTATAAATATTTTTTTTTACCTTAGGTCTTCCTCATTCTTCTGAGAAACCTTAAAAATACCTCTATTTCTTCCCTGCTTTATGAAACCTTCATTTTATCTCTGCAGCACCAGCTACAACCACGTTGCTACAGGCTTTTCCCCAGGGAGCGATCCTCCACCAGGTAGCACAGGGTGACTTGCATCCATACTGCCCAGGGCTATACTGTGCAGCACCTCACCTGCTGTCTCCTCTGGAGCCCATAGGAAGCCCCTGTGGCCCTAAGACATAATTATTTTATGTTGTGATCTTTCAGAACATTTCAGCCTGCTACAGCAGTGTCTTTATAGCATGATGTCAAATTAATGCACACCATGGGACATGGTTCTGTGTGAGGGTAACCAAGAGCATGAGTTTGCTAGAATAACATAGAAAAACTGCATAGAGCTGAACAAGCCAAACTAGTATTTTCTGTGAGTAAATGATCCCCAGAATAATTTGTGGATTTCATCTCAAGGAAGACCAGATTTATTCCAAAGGGCAGCCGAGGTCTGTGGTATCCATGGAAGAAAACGAATAGAGGTCTGAAGGCTGAGCACCTGAGTTACAGTGTGGACATATCCACAGCCTCTGGCATCTCTAAGTAAACCCTAGCTCTCTCAACTCTCCTTCCTAATTAGCCATAAGCGGTTGTGCAAATGACAGCTGAGCACATCCCTATCTGCTGAGAGGCTCTCCATGATTTATGAAAGTTTCCAAAAGATTAGACGTTACAGAAGAGAGAGCAGCTGCCTGTGCTCCATTCCTTCTTACCAACACAAAAATTAAAATTAAAGGGGTTTTTTAATAACTTTTTCCCATATCCTAAAAAAAAGAGTTGATTAGAACTTGGTGTTACAAAGACCTCCTCCCATTAGTTTTTGTTTTATCCCAGTAGGGTCATTCCAATCTTTATCACTACTGTGCAAGCAAGTCTAGCTACCTGGTCTGGTGAGAGGGAACTGAGAGCCTGGGAGGCTTCCAGCTGTCCAAGCTGCTTTAGTTTTGGCCTGCCACTTCCAAAACCTTCAGGGGCCTGACTCTATGCTCAGCAAAGTCAGAGGTAACAATTCCACTGATTTCCACATTTGCTTGATGTGGGTCAAAGCGCACACTTCATAATAAAGTCATTGAGGGTTTGTGCAAAAACTTATTTGGAGAAACAGTGCCCAGAAAGGGGTTTCTGGAGGCCACTTAAATCAGTCTTGTAGAGGGCCCATTAAAACTGAAGGTAAGTCTCCCTTGGCTGCAGTGCAAGTGGAAGTAGGCAGTCACACAGGGCTTTTAGAAGTCACTTATCACCAAATAAGGTGTAAAGCCTAAACACTTATTCAGGAGTAGGTGTTTGCTGATAAAGCCTAGAAAACTCAAGTCATTATTTAATGGTTAAGAGTTTTCCTTGCTGATATTAGAAAACTTACTGATAAGGATTTAAAAAACCTGGCAAGCACTCTGTAAGCTTCCTGGGCCAAACAGTTCAAGCTAATTAGAGAGCTTGTCATCAACTTCTGTATCAGCCTAAGGAAAGGTGCTTTTATACAATTCTTATGAAAGTCTGCAAATGTAGCAACTCTCTTGCATGCACAGCCTAACTCCTACCTAATGTGTGGATCCTGGCATAGAGCCTACCACCTCCAGGATCTACATCTCATGTCTAACCAACCCAAGTACTAGTGGTCCACTGAAAAACAAAATACACCTTTACAAATCCTTCCCAGTGTTCCTTCCTTAAAGTTGACCATATAATACCAGTAGGAAGCACAGAACGTTCTCATTCTGCATAGCTCTCAGTGACTGGAAGTCATCTTCAGCCTTATAGATACCATATAGATAAAGTTTATGTTTCCATTTCTAAGTTAAATAACTGCTGGCACCTAATGAGAACTCCCATATACACTTGTACACTAGTAACAATTTTAATTCTAAAAACTTTTCACAAGAAGAGAATTTTTAGCTGTTTTCTGTTCCCTGAATTAATCCAAATAACTAACAAAGAGAAGATGGAGAATAACACAAAGCTTTTATTGCTGTAGACTTAAAATTTTAAGTCAAAATAACTAACATATATTCTGCTTCTTTCTGGCTTTTAAACTTCCAGCTAAACAGAGGTTAAACCATAAACTCTTCTGTGTAATCGTTGCACTGTCAAAAAATTTGGGTAAATTCTTAATCTGAGTACCTCTGACTATTCAATTCAATACACTCAATTATGTAAGTATGCAAACATTTATCAAGATGAAGCTTGAAAGCAGGACACATACCTTGCATATCAGTGCAACCAAAAGCTTGTTATCACAACCAAATGCTTGTTATCAGGTAGGTATGCTCATCTGACCTCAAACTGAGGGCTGTCCACCCATTTTTTTCCATGACATGACCCCTCAAGCATATTTCTATCCCCGCACTTACTATAGTGTCAAAACCAGATTTGCCTCTGCATCTGGAAAACACTGTGGTCTGCCAGCCTGTGGTGGATGTGCTTGCATGGAGGCAGACACATGCCAAGAGCACAGAGGTAACAGGTACTGGAGTTTGGCTCAGTGTGAGGTGCCAGAAGTGCTGAGAAAGGGAAGAGCACTCAGGGACACTGCAGAAGGATGAGCTGGGATACCTGGTTAAATAGCTCCTTAAGGAGCTTCATTATTTCTAACTCATCCATGTAGAAATCTATTACAAGTGGTTGCAAGAAGATAGTGACACAAGTACAGTGTCTGCAGTCCTTAACTAACGTGTAGGTGAACAAAAACATAGTTACCCCAATACCAGTGATTGTGCCATCTGTTTAAAACGGGAGAAAATTATTCAGTGCAGCCCAGTGTCAGTTCAGTGACGCCGTGCAGAGGAAAACTGGGGGAGGCAGGATTGTGTAACTTTTAAATTGTATTTTTCCTCTTCTCCACCAATATTGTGGGAAGTGTGAGTAACTTTTAAGGATTCCAGGTCATTAACTTCAGCTTCCTCAAATCCCAGAGCAGACTTTTTAAATTCTAGTAATATTATCTTCATTTTTCAAACCTTGCTATATCTGTACAGCTGGTGATTCCCTCACAAATGTATTTCACCAAAAATAAGATTTCTTTTTACAACATTGGGATAAAGTTATTAGTATGTCTACTAGAAAAATAGACTTTAGTTAATACTGTGTCTATAGAAATGAGGCTAATGAAGCTTATTGAATTACTTCTCCATCAGTTGTAATTTACTTTGAAGATTAGAAATGGAAAAGTTGAATTTTTATAGATAGTAGATTCTGAGGAAAATAAAATTACTTTCAGTTTGAACCCAAAGAACCAAGAGGCATTTCCATTAATTTCAAATGAGCTGTCAAATATAATCCTGAGGTAGTTTAAGAACCATAGTATATCATTCCCTCTGCCCCCTCAAACATTCAAGGTTCATATTTTTCCATCCCAATTTATCAAGAGTTATCTTTCTACTATTTGTGATAATTAGGTCACTTCTTTTAGGGAAGATTTTGTGTTTTCATAGAATCATAGAATCACAGAATGGACGGGTTAGAAGGGACCTTAAAGATCATCGAGTTCCAACCCCCCTGCCATGGGCAGGGACAGCTTTCCACTAGACCACGTTGCTCAAAGCCTCATCGAGCCTGGCCCTGAACAACTCCAGGGAGGGGCATCCACAACTTCCCTGGGCAAC
>NW_010137653.1:0-18185 GCF_000699245.1 Pterocles gutturalis
CTCCAAAACCGTAACAATAACCTAGTCTTTAAAATCAAGACAAGAGAAAACACTCCACAAACATTCCCTGTGCATGGATGTTTACTATGCTCTTCCCTGGGCAACCTATTCCAGGTTTTAACTATTATCACAGTGTAGGGTGTTCTTTTTCTAATATCTAAACCAAACCTAACCTATCATTACTTCTGATTATTCATTTTCCCTTTGAAACAACCTTTTGCTTTTTGAAGGCTTGTTCTACCCCTTACTTTTCTGTGACTTGAACAAACTTCATGTATTCTGGTATGTTCTCAGGTTTGCAAGAGAGATGAGATGACACACATGACACGCAGAAGACTGAGTCTTGCGGGACTTTTAGTGTCTCCATAGTGATAAGAATTCCAAATTGATTTGAAGTGAATACAATTTCAGGATGTAATTTCAGTATTTTTGAAATGGTCCTTGCCAGCACAACGGGCTAGTTCCTTAGTCTTACATGGTTTTCATTATTTTTTTTTTTTCTTTTTCTTGCAGACATCTAGGAAATGGACCTACGTCCATTACTTAGCAGTAAAGGCATGGTAAGACAAAGAGATCTGTCTCATGACAACAAGGCTGTGCAGAAATGGTGTGCATGAGTAATGTTACTTCATGTATTTCTCTCTTTCAGGTCCTTTACTAAAAGGAACAATCCTACTGTGTCTTGACAGTTATCATTCCACATAAAAATTCAGGTACTAAAAAGAATCTAAATTAAATTAGACAATGAATGCAGCATTTTTGATGTTCTAAACCACATTTCAATATCTTTTTTCACAGTTTTCCCACTTCATGTACCTAAATCCAATATATAACAGTCACTGTAGAAATCCCATTTCTTTGCACTGTTAAGTGAGCACCTGCTCACAGGTGAATCTTTACAAACAAAGAATAAATGGAAAGAATTGCAAATGGAAACACTATATATTATGCTGTCGGTGCCTTGTGAGAAAAGTCATGTTTTGAAATTAACTTAACCTTTTTTTTGGAATTGATTTATACTTTAAAAAAATATTTATTTTTTCTCCATGTACAACCTTTCTTCTCAACTCTTTCATCTGATTTTTCTGCTGCTGGTAGATGTTCTCCAGCACTGCATGACAAGTCGGGCTGCATTTAACCTACCAAGCAATGTGTGCTCTTATCATAATAAAAAACTACTCATCTTCAGAAAAGCAAGTGACTAAATATGAAAGACAGTGTGTATAGTGTATGCCTCTTTTTTTTTTTTTTTTTTTTTTGCCACCTAGAAGTGTGTTTTTCTAATTGCTTCATCCAGGTTCTCTAGTCAATAGTGACAGGTAGCTCCAACAGATGACTAAATCCTTCCTAGAAGAAACATTTAAGACAGGTGGATTGAATCATTGTTTGGAAGACTCTCTCTCTCTCTCCAGGAGATATAAAGAGAACCCATCCAGTTTATCTAAACTTGAGGATATACCTTCCAGAGGACACAGCTGAAGCCCTTACATCAAATCCTCTGCCCTTCAGTGCCTTTGTTTTTTCACCTCTGTTTCCGTCCCTGAAATTTTCTGTACCACCCTCTGAAAAGGTGCACTTCCACCAAGATGTATGAAGCAGACCAATAACTTCCTTAAGTGTATCTCATTGAATATTGTTATTGTAATATAACCCCTATTGTATCTTCTAATTTTCTTGAATCTTTCACTTCTGTTCTTACAATTTAGGATATGATCCTGGAATCACAGAAATTTTTCAAATGCTGTTTACAGCCTGGTTCTCATCGTTGCATTTTGCAGGTAGATTTTAATTCTCACTGTAACATTTCCAAGGCAATAAATATTACCTCACTCTTCCCTGCTGTTTTTTTGTGGTTTGGGTCTGAAAGCTTTTGATAAGGCCCAGGCCTTCCACGCCATGCTATTTCTGCCTTATGTCAATGCTATAAATGGAATACACACTCTAGGAAGTGCAACTTGATGAAAAGAGACTTAGTTTTGAATTAGTTATGTATGCAAGGAAAATGGATTATTCTATTCATAACTAAGCACTGTCGACCCCCTTCATGCTCTTGTGGCTCCTCCTTAGTCTAAACTCAAACAGCAAATGTTTGTTGACGTAAATGAAAGCTTTCAGATATTGGATGATGATTTCTACCTCACTAATCATTCAGTAATCTCCCTGTTCAGATTATAACAGGAAACTAGAAGATGTGTGGCAGAATACTCAACTGAAAAGAAAGTAAAGGACAGAAATAAGAAAGGAAAGGAAACTAAGGCTTCTTTCTAGTGCAGGAAAACATGTAATTGTGTTATTACTGTGGGGCAAGTTCTTAACTGAGTCTTAATGCAAAGGTTAGTGGCTAAGAAATGAAGTTTTAAACCCTATCCCTGTGCAAACCCTCAATATTTCTGTTCATCCACTTCTGAAGAAGGATGATTGTGTCTTCAGCAGGGACACAGGTTATGGGCTCCCCTCGAGCAGCTCCAAGATTCAACTGCTTATCGCTCCTCTCTGGTGCCTTTGTTTCCTTACATTCTTTGTTTGCATCCCTTTTCACCCTCTAAAAAGGTGCAATTCCACAAAGATGTTTGAAGCAGATTGTTATGTTCCTTAAGTGTGCCTCATTCGTCAATAGATTTTAAAGAAAATGTCAATGATACGAATATAAATTCTATTAAACTGAGTGTATTTTCTAAGTGTCCAGAAAGTAAATTAGGTATAGACATTCAGCAACTGAAGGTAATTAGCTAGGGTTGGTTGGCTAAAAGATCTCAATTATGGTGACTTTCCTTTGTTTCAGGGGCCAGATCGAGACTTTCTAAACTAGGACCTGCAAAACTAAACTTGCTGCTTTACTTGATCTTCCTCAGTCCTACCTAGCAGGTGAAAAATGGTGGATGCATGTTCTTGCAGGCTAAGTGAGAAAGTTAACTTAGTTTTGCCACTCACAGGTGAGTTCAGCCTGCAGACCACTACAGATTAACATGATCATGTTAGAATGTGCACTTGTAGGGCTTTTGGGAAGAAACAGTTCTTCTGAATTCTAACTGAGCATAGGTAGGACTAGAAACTGAACCACCAAGCATTGCTCAGAGGGCGGAAAACTTTCACAGTCAAAGAGCGAGACATTTTGGGTGTGATTCTTTGGCTTAAACACAGGTTCTTCTTGTCATTTTTTCTGTCCCCTAAAGCATCTCAGCTGTCTTCCAGGAGACTTAAGTTGGATAGCAGATCCTTTATTATATCTGTTGTCTTTGTGCACACATCTTGAATACCTCATGGTATGTAAGATGACATAGCAAACCTCTTCTGACACATGCCTAGCAAATATAGCTCATCTTGCAGTAAGGAAAGCAGTTGATTTGGGTGACAGTTTTGGTCATGGGTGTTTTCTTTACTGACAGACATGATATTCCAGTAAGGCTTTATAAGGTGTAACTATGTTTCAAGACAACTCGTTTCCTTCGTGGTTATCAGCCACACTGGTTCTGCTCCTGAAATGCACACACAAATTCTCCAAAAATGAGACTTTCACATACAACACAACACACATGATTAATCACTTCCACCTTTTTCTATGAGTTCTCACAAAAACACCACCTGTGGAAGTGACTTTCCATGACCTTTCTGAATATGCCAGGAAATCAGCTTGATGCTTTCTCAGCATTTAGCTAAAATTTTTGTTGGCTGCAACTGTACATTTTTCAGTTCTGTCCATAACTAAATAAAATTACCACTGCTCTTGTAGCAGTTTTTGCCTCAGGAAGAACTCCGAAATTCCACAGTAGTGGCAGCTGCCTCGTTTAACTAACTGGCAAGGTTTTAAGCAAGGGCATGACTATTCAGTTTTCAGAAGTTATGCCTGTTCATATGGACCTTACTTTAAGTGTTCTTACTGCTGACATGCTATATGGACCAGACAGAAAATTATTACTATTTTTAATATAAAAACAAGCATCGGGAAACCTGTAGGTTTATCATATAGAACAATATCTGATGACTGTCAGAGTATTGAACCTAACGTCACTTCTGTTTTACCAGCAATCATTCTGGCTTCTTTTGCAGTTTCCTCTCTAGTCTCAAGTGCAAACTGAACTTTGGAAAGAGCAAAATGCTAGATAAAGTGAGGAAGATTGATGTTGAGTCCTTGAGATCTGTAAAACAACTTTCACACAGCCATCCAAGACTCAGCTTCTGTCCTGCATCAGTTCTCAACCATCTCAGGAGGGGAGGGACAAATTTACCCCTCCTCACCCCAGCAAAGCTCAGGGTGACTTTTGGCTGTGAACAGTTTTTAAAATTTTAATCTCCACATCAGATGCTCAAAATCTACTGAAAAAACAGTAACATGTACATTGCTTAGAACTGATAAGGAAATTAAAGTGTAGTCAGGTGGAGTTTAAGGAACTGAAAGGGAATCTTTGCTGTTACATTCTTTCTTTACAAATAATTGTACAAAATAATGATGAAAAGTGCATGAGATGCATCAAGGAGTTCCTCACCACACACTGCACATTTAAAACATTTCCCCTCACTTGGAAAGACCTGAAATTGCAGCAGTGGCTATTAATAGTTCCAAAGGGGATCTGAAGTAATTTGTCACTTGCAGGGGTTTGAAGTCAATACCAAATTTTTTTCCTCTTCTGTGCTTTCTTTGGGTAAGTGAGATGAAATAGCATGTGTCATCCGCCATTTCAAG
Organism: Pterocles gutturalis; assembly: GCF_000699245.1. Lineage (NCBI taxonomy): Eukaryota > Metazoa > Chordata > Aves > Pterocliformes > Pteroclidae > Pterocles > Pterocles gutturalis. Next base: position 4,682 of record NW_010137653.1, read on the forward strand.
AACTGAAGAGCTGCTACCCATCTTCCTCTAAGGACAGAAGACACAGGGGATATTTATGCACAATAAAACAGTATGGAATGCTAAAATCACATCAAAATTATTCTAAAAGCACAGTAGAAAAATACATTGTGCCACTTTTGAACACATCTGCTCACTGAATCACACGGCACCTGGGATCCCAGTAGTATAACATTTTTTATTTATTTTTTTAATAAACCCCCTCATATTATAACATTGCCATAATATCCATAATGAGTCTCTTCATGTCAAGCAAAGGCTAACTGGTAATTCCAGAGTACAGTACCAAACGTATTCAGCAGCTGGGTGTAAATCAGAACATAGTGGGATAGATTGATAGGAATGATAATGGCAATTGATCTGAAGAGACAAACTGAGCAGCAGAACTAGGAAGTCTGTCATCTTCTGTTAGCTATTATGACCAGAGTGTACGCATTTTCCTGCTGTGTTATCCATTAGCAATAATATACATAACCTTTTTCTGCTATCAAAACAAGTCTTAATATTAGAGTGAATTATTTCCTTCTGTAATATTTTTGTATTAAAAATGAGCTACAACCTGCAACAAACAAAATGCACATGAATCTCCTGCAGAAGACATGCTGTCTTCTAAATCCTACAAAGATTTAGCCATGTAATGTTGGTTGCTGTGGACAGAATAGAGTTAAGCTCTGCAAAACAGTTCATAAATATTTGAGAGATAACACTCTATTTATTACTTTAATACATTCTTTGCCTTGTTATAAGAGGCTTTTCACTGTTTGGGCTCATAGTATGAAATAGTGATGCTTTGTTTCATTGAAACATTTCTTATTGCTCATTCAGAGCTATCAAATGACTATCAACATATTACATATTAATTTGTAGCTATGAAATAACTTGTAAATTGTATTTTATGTCTGCAATTTTATAAGATAACATCCAAGATTCACTTGCAATAAAAGTGTAGAAAGATTTCTGGCTCAAGAATTCAGAGTTTATGAAAGCTCTTCTTCAGTCTACAGGCATTTCATCTGCCTTTAAAGCTTCTTGGGTCAAGATGTTGTTATTTATTGCTATTAATAAATGTCTTGCCCAGAAGAGACTATTTCAGAGGGATAACATACTCTGGTACAGGGCTTGAACTATTATAATAATTCTATCCCCTCAAAGATTATAGCTGCATGAATGTTATTATATTTATTTTTTACTGCTGTTGTTGCTGTTGTGTTGCTATATTTTGTATTGTTGTTGCAGTTCAATCTTGTTTAAAATTTGCATTTATTACTTTAAAGTACCAATTAACCTAATGAGGGAGTGAGAATGTAAAAAAATACTGAGGAAGAAATTAAGAAATGGTCTTTAGTTATTAACACATATTAGCAATGAATAATAGCCCTCTTTCAGTGAAGGTTTAAGTCAACAAGCCTAAGGAGAAGGAACACTGTAACTACAATGCACAAATGACACTACTGGAAATTTAGAAAGGGGCCAATTTTTTTCTTGCCTGGAAATCACTTGGAGGCACTGGGTCAGTTATTTGCATATAACCATGGATCCTACCATGGAGATGCCTCTTTAGGCTTTAGAGTTAAAGATGAATAGTCTACGTTAATCAATATAGTTTAGTAATGCAGTTGCATTTCTTTATTTTGTGTTTGATACTGGCAGACAAAAAATAAAGCAAATAAATCTTCATACTACATCTTGTCAGGAACACCTTGATGGTAAACTGTGGTCTGTCAATGTGTCTACTTCCATGATACATTCCTTCTGAAGAAGAAACAAGGAGAAGAAGGAAAAAAGTTCTGATACTTTCAAAACCTTAAATTTTCATGTTTTTCATAGTAAAATATCTTGATTTTCTTTGTTTCACTGTTTCAGTTAATCCAAAATTTCCTTAAAATATTTTTGACAAAGAGTTTTGATATTTTTAATTTCATACAAAATAAACATTAGATTTCATACAAAATGAACGTGACTTGAAACTCAAAAATCTTTTTAAAATTCAATCTATTGTTCTTAGTGTTATCTTTATACAACATGACAGATGCACATAATGTTTAATAGGTACCAGAATGGTCCTGTCACAATATGGGATACTAAAGTCTCAAGCTTGCTCTTCTAGGACCTAGTGGAATCAGACTTTATTCTACTACAATCATAACAAGGTTAAAGTAAAATAAAAGGGATATATTAATTGGGTTTTTTTTCCTAAATTGATGGGAATGTGAGATGGGACTAGTGTACTTCCAGTTATGATTTGTTTGTGAGGGATTTCAGTCAGGCTTCTCTGCTGAGAGTATCTGCTTGGGTGTACTTGAATGTTACTAAGCACATATTTATAATTCAGTGCATATATGTATATGCCACTAAACAGGACAGAGTGTCTCTTGAAATGAAAAGAAAGCCTTGGTCTAAGCCCAGCCATGGGCTTCCCCACTTGCTGACAGGAGAGGCAACTCAACACTTCATGAATCTAATTCCTAACAAGATTTAAAGGAATTCTCATATTTTCATACATGATTATACTTAGTTCCTGTTAGCCAAGTCATTGGAAATTGGCATTACTCATTATTAAAGAGCTGTTCATCTTCTGCAGCCACAATGATTTGGCTGGTTTCAGGAGTCTCTTTGTATCTCCCCTTTCAGGTTTCTCTTCCCTTGAGATCACTGTAATATGCATGTTTCAGCTGTTCAGTTTCTAGTGACCAACCGGTGACAAAGAAAGTTAAACCTTCTGGTGAAGCTGGAGTGCTTTTAAGAACTTTGTATTTTGGCTTAAACAGGACTGACTCTGTTACCAGAAGCTTTAACCTTCTCTCTTCCCAGGTTCTTCCTGAAGCATAAGGAGATTTACACTTATATTCCTCATGTTCATGCCTGTAAATGCATTATTTTTTTGTTTACTCTAATGTTATGTGTTTTGCTATCACATGCAGAATGACTGTCAGAAAAAGATTCTGATTGTCTTTAGACCACAGACACCACCTACAGATGTAAAGATATTTAAATATCTTTCGGTTTTGAATCACTACACTTGATGATCTTCACCAGATCCTGCATGGAAATTTCTTACATGCTTTTTTCTGGTATTTGTTTTTTTAATGAAACTTTATTTCCCTAGACACAATTGTGATTTGTCACTATGGTACTCTGAGCATTTACAGTCTCAAGAGATTGGTTTAGCAAAAACAGAGACCTGTGGACTTTTGATTAATGGTATAGTGCATATAATGGACATTAAGGAGCTTTCAAGGTTTCAGAAAGAAAATAATATTATTTAAAACACCATTGCTGTTCCTGCCCTGTCCCATCAGAAAAAGAATGTATGAATAGACTGATGAAAAATAAGACTGTAAGGAAAACCTCATTTTTCCTACCATCTTTCTTTCCCTTGCCTTGGCTGCAGAATGTGGATAAATATCCTTTGTCTTTCCTCTGCACTGGTTTGGGAAATGGGGAAAAGAAACAACTGAACATCTCTTCTATCTCTTGCATGTCAGTTATGGAACAGCTATGCTGGAGCAGTTGCTGCATAGCTGTCACTGTCTGAAGTTCTCGAATCAGGAAAAAAGAAAAAAGAAGAAAAAAGAAAAGACATTTTATATTCACTGCCTCAGATCAACATGCCAAGCGTAGTCAGGTAAAGAAGACAAAGAGAATAATTTTCATTTCTGAAAGGAAGTAATTCCTTTATGATAGTCTATTGCTGAGATGGAAGAGTGGGTCAAATAGGAATATAAATACGAAGCCCAGGAGACAAAGCCTCCCAAAAACCTGCTGCAGGTAAGAGAAGATACTATTTCTTTGCCCACCTAAGTATCCTTTATAGTGTTCTTGTGCCTCCCTGAGAAGATGGCTAAGTGCATTCAGAATTGGCTGAATGTGAGAGGTGAGTCTATACGAGTTTAGGTTACAGGTTCTTGACTGAAACCAGTTTCATCTATTTTTCAGTCTATTCCGTGGCATGAAAAAATATTTTTACATCTATGTTAAAAATCTAAGAAAAATAATATTTTTACATTTAAGAAAAAATAAAGTTTCACACATAATTGCTTAAACTTTGATTTGCCATTTAAACTGTACTCTAAAGTGTTTCAATAGAAAGTTGTTCAAAATGTTCTGAAATTGAGTGAAAAATAATTTATCACTCTTGTTTAACAAACTTTCCTCAATAAGATATTTAGGGTCCAAATCTAGTTTAAGATTCAGACTAATGTCTGAAACAATAATGCAGAATTCAGATTCTAGGATGATAATGCAATGAATATATCTTTTAAATAGATGAATATTGTTAACTCAGTAAAACATCTTCATTTTCTTATCAGATTTTGCCAGCAGTACAACTATTATATAGCTTTCTATTGATTAGCATCTTTTAACTTTAAAAAAGGTATATTTTTTATTCTGAGAAGTCTCTGAGCATTGACCAAATGAAAAGAGTAAAAATTCAAAATTTATGTGACCAGATTGTAATGAATTGAATAATCTTTTAGTTGGACAGAGGATATACAGGTGTGCTAGGACTCCTCTGAGAGGTTTTATGTAAAAAAGAATTTATGTGCCAGGCTGAGTTTTCAGAAGTCTGGATTAATGCATTGCTGCTTGCAGCACCTTTTGGCACCTTCCTTTGAATGGGGAAAAACTTGCACCATATGGTGGGACTACTGAGGAATGCCTAAAGGGACTATCTGTGCTGCTGAGATTGATCCTGCTATAATTGACAGCATCCATTGCCCACTCGGCGTTAACAAGGGAAAAAAAAGCCTGTGGAGGACACTTTCCTTTTCTGTCCACAAGTACATTTGCCTCCTAAGCAAGATTTGAATAAAAATGAAATGTAAAGCAACATTTGATAAATAAATGCATGCAAGATTAACTTTTTTTCTCTACTTTCCCTCTATCTCTTTCAATGACTCTGTCATTGCTGTTATTCTGCTTAACACTTTGCCATTCTGCAGATTCCCCTAAATAAGAAATTAAAAGATTTTAGAAATCTGGTCCACTGTTTCCTGCCTCATCTGCTTACTCATCGTCTTTCGTTGTAAATTATCTCCCTGCACACACACATGTGCTCACTACCCCCTGCCTAAGCTCGATAATGTTATCATTAACAGGGAGGGGAACAAGATGGGGAAAACCGAGTAATTACCATCCTTTATTAAATTATGCAGCATTAATTAGTTGACTGGGTAGCTCAGGGACTGCGTCTGCTCATATCAGAATAGTGATTTTCAGTTCAGAATGGCAGCTGCTTCACAGCTTTAGAGGAACAACAACAAAAATTAATAATGTATGGATTATGTCACAAAAAGAGAGGTGCTGCATTCATCTGTCTCCCTGACACTTGGATGTCAGAACTAAAGAGCAGACACTGTTGTGCCACAATCTCTGCAGGACCACAGAGGCTGAAATAAATTATGTAATTTAGTTTGATAGCAAATGTAGTATTTCTGATACATTTTAAGGGCAGGGGAGATTAATTTGCTTTCTAAAGACTGGTATTTTGTGACGGAGTTGTTTCACTTTTTGTGATATTCAAGTTTATTTTGCTTGCTGTAAGAGAGGAAAAGATGGGTTTGACTGATGCTAGTACCAATTTGCAATCCATCAAAACACAGACCACTTTTATTTCTGCTAGAAAGAAACAGACGTATACAGGTTCTTGTCCTAGGAAGCACTGAATTCTTATGTATGCAAATACCACCGTGAGTTTCCTTTTGGTCTTGTAGTTTGTAGGCCTGGATTTACAATTAGAGCTTATTGGTTCAAATGTGGCAAAGACCTGGAAGCAAATCCCTTTGCTTTGGTTTCACAATGTCAGTAATTACATGGTGCAACATTAGGTGTTTGCAGCAGCTGAAAAAGCAAGCTGCTGCAGCATTGCAAAACAGCTGGATTTTTTTTCCTCTAGAATACCAGCATGGGAAAATGTTTCTGAGTCTCAAGGGGACTCTTAAAATCAGATTTTATTAAAATGAAAATATGAAAGGAAAATTCAAGTATTTTCAGGAATATTGTAATGCTTTTTCGAGTAAGGAAACACAACCTCGTCAACAATTATTACATGATTTTCTTTTCATAAAAGCTATAATATATACTGTATATGTATACTATACATATGTATACTTGTACCTACACAAATACATATATACATACATATAGAATATATGCATATACAGGTAGAACATACAACTATATGTTTATATTGCAATGAATAAGGAATGGAACTGGGTAACCAGAAACAGAATGTACATCTTCCCCACAGCTGACAGAGCAGAACATAGCTACCTCCCTGTTGGTCACCAGCATTTTCAGGAGTGGCTCCTGCCCTCTAGACCCCAGAGGTGCTGAGACTATCCAGTTACCAAATGAAAACATATGTAAGTTTTCCTTATTTATTTTGTCTCCTTAAAAAGATGGCTTGCAAGCTTGCAGCTGCCAGAAATCAGTTTCCAGAAAGATCTTATTAAAAAAAAAAGTGACTTTCACTTCACTTTCACTTCAGAACTCAGTTTTCTAATGTCATTAGTGTTGCACAGTGGATAAAATATTGAATACAGATTCCCCGCAGAACAGCTGGGTGGGGAAATGGATGTAGTAACTGAGAAAGTAAAACATGCTTTGCATTGCTTTGAAAGGTTTGTTCTTGTAGACAACTTAAAATTATCCCGCGACTTCCTTTCTTTCTATAAATTTTGAACATGTTAGATTAACAAGCTGCTTTGATGCTTTCTCACCCTCCTCCCTGCCCATCCCTTACCTCTGGAGAGACATTTTAAATTAAGAATACAGTTTATTAGTAGGGTTAGTCCAGCCTGAGCTTGCTTCTTTCATACAGTTTCTTTCACAGAACCAAAACCTTTAAGGGAACCGCCAAGCACTGTAACTTCAAGGCACACGCAAGTCCTTGTTATTGTCAGAGGCCCCATTGCCCCTCATACAACCACTATTAAGGAATCTGAATGCTGCCTCTGGCTCTTCCTTTCACATGCTAGTTAGCTTTCTGTTTAGCCAGGAAAAATAAAAGGAGTGAGAAATATGCAGAAATTCTGTAAGCTGTTTGCATTCCCCTGAAATATTTCTTTAGCTGAAGGGATCAAATCAATGAAATATAATGAAACCATATGCTCATTATTTCAAAATAGAGCAGCTGCTTCAGGGAGTATTGAGAACATTTATTAATTCTACCAGCACTGCTCATTAAATCTAGGTATCTCCATACCTGTCTTCAACAAAATCTCCTCAATAGCAAAATCACCCCTGTGGAGTTCAAACTGACGTTCATCTTGGCATTCTTCCCTGTATTCTTCCAGGGTAGAGAAGACAATATGCTGAGCTGACGCTCCTAGAAAAGTGGAAAAAATCATCTATGTGGAAAAAACTATCTAGCACGGATACAGTTTGGAAGTGCTGTAAGAGGGATGTGTGTTGGCAAAGACTGATTCTGCCTGCTATGGACCATATGTGCATTTCATTGAGTTTGCAAGTTTCCAGGCAGAATGCCAAATGGACAAGTAACATCTGATAAGAGTGATGAAGTTTTCCCCTTTTGTTCTCTCACAAGCTTTGGGTTCATAAAGATTGTGAGAAGTCGAAAAAATTCTGTCCTTCTCCAGGACTGATACTGGGATGTGTAAATCAGCAAACAAATATATTATAGAAGTCCAAAATATCAGATTTACTTAGAGGCTATGAATTGAACTGTATTCCTGAATCTTGATTAAAAAATATAAATAAACCCTTGTGTCACTCCAGCAGTACTATCTAAGTCACAATTGCCTCTATGGTTTCCTCTTCTAAGGACAGGGAGGTGAATGAGGTGACTTACTTACACTTATAAAGTAGAGGATCTGGTATAGGTTCAGCAAAAGAGAATTGAGAGATTTTTCTGGTTTACAAATCTTAATATGGCCTGGGAACACCTTGTTCCAGGCACAATTTCATGTCTGCGCTGATGAACAAAGAGGTCAGGAACCAGCTAAAGAGCTAATTGCCTCTGTTGCACAGTGATTAGCTTGCTTTTGGCTCTTTATGTGGTGGGGGAATGGGGGGTACCGCTTCCTCTTGGGACTGGCTTTCCTTGAGCCATATCTGCCACAGAGTGGTGGGGGACAAGCTATTTGCACTGTGGTCATGGGAGCCTGTGAGCCTGAATTATCCCTGTGGCACTTCCCCTCCTGGTCAGTACAGGCTTGCTGAACCTCATGGCAAGACCTGGAAGAAACATACTAGTCACTAATCACAACTGAAAGAATAAAATCCCCATAAAGGGTGATTTTCATCCTTTAAATGTCTTGCTACACTTCTCTCTGGCACAGTGTCTTCCATGAAAGAAAACCACGCAATCCTGCACCAAATTTGACTTCTGAGGGTTTTTATTATACAAAATAGATGTAGTATAATGACTGATGTTCTTTGTGCAGTGATGGTCAGATTCTCAATGTTCAGCTGGTGGTTTAAAAAGCATTTTCAGGAGATCCTTGGAGAAGAGTGCATCAAAACCTCAGTATTCTTCAATCAAATGGGAGGTGGTCACCACACTAGGCATTTTCAGTGGTATACTCAGTCTTCAAGGAGAACTCTCTTTTATTCATAAGGTGTAAATTCAGCTATTTTGATAGCTATACAGGAGCTGAAGTCTGCTGAACAATCTTTCTCACTGATAGAATTTCAACCATAATCAAAATTTGCTGACAATACTAAAAATGAAACAGTAGTGAGGGAAGCTAGACCCAGACTATAAAGTAATCTGGAGAAAATAGAGGAGGGAAACTGGTGAACAATGACCAAAGTTTAGATTTTACAAAATACATAAAATCTCACAACTCAGAAGAGGGAGAAAATAAACAGCAGATGCACAAAACCAAGGGTCAAAGGTAACCACAAAGCTGCACCTATCTGTTACCCTGATTTTATTTAAGTTGTGTCTCCTTACAAACCTCTACTAATATTCTAGTTTGATGCTGTCACACAGCATGAGAGAATTGTGAAGCTGAAAAGGGAAGTTACTCCTTGACTGCTTTCATACCTTACAGAGTGGTGTGTGATTTGAAAGCAATGGCTCAAAGCATCCTTTGTGTCTCTGTTACTCAGAGACACAGTTAATGCAATAAACACCCTTGCTACTTGCAGCTACATGTATGCTTTCAGGAGCCGAAAAAATCTAAAATAGACTAAAATTTTGAACCCCCTTGATTTCAGATATTTTTTCTAAAGCACAAGAGAGTCATAACATAAAAAGAGGAACAGAACTGTGTTTGTAGTGAACTTGAGTAAAATGAACGTGGGTATAAAAAGAAAAATGCAATGCACTCCTGAGGAGAAATAGTAATGTGGGTACATTTCATTTTGCTTTTTTCACTGGGCATTTATTAGCCTGTGGCAGCTATACAGGAGCACACAAATACAGTCATGCCTTCTTGCTTCTTAACTCTGTCCAAATAAAAGTATATTCACAACAAATTCATTAATTTTTCACAGATGTTTCCACTAGGTTTGGTTTCTATAGAACTGTCTGGGATTGCAGTAAAGCTCATGAACCTCTGTACACCCATGGTCAAATGTAATTTTCTCTATGTTATGTTCAAATAAATTTCTGCTCTTAAGAAAAATGTACCTTGCTCTATTATAATTGTTATGACTGAAATGTACTGCAGTCCAAATTTGACTGAGCCCAGTCTTTGACATAGACTTCTAAGAGTTTTTCTTACTAATTGGCACAGTACCTGAGAAACTGTAATGAATATCCCAATAGGTTGCTAAGGAAGAGCAAAGGCAAAAAATAAGACTGAAAATGGTTTGCTTTGTTATGTGGTCTGAATCAAGTTACTTATAATTTCAACAGAATACAGAAAAATAGTGCCTTCTGCTCCAAAAAGGGGACACAAAGTGTTTCAGGTGTCTGGATTAGTTACAGATGAGACCAATATCTTAGTCTGGCATCAACCCTCTTAAGAATAGCCATTCGGAAAGAGATAGCAAAATCAAAAGGAGTTTAAAGTTCATCTTTGTTATTTTGCCTGTGACCTACATTTGGTGTAGGTATTTCTCTGAGATTTTTGATTGATGGTAGTAGCAGCTGTTAGTCAGCAGCCATGTATGAATGATAAGGGGTTTAAGAATATAGTACGAGATTTCAGGAATCTCAGCTGTATTTCATGATGCTTATTTAACACAGTGGATATTTAGGTGATTTTTGGTGATCATAGGTATATATTTGAAATGCCTTCAATGAAGGTAAAATGTGCATAATTCAGTAGAGTTTATCAGATTTTAACCTGTTAAGTTCAGAAATGTAAAGTTAATGGGATAACACACTGTGATAAAAAAAAAAAAATCCGATTTAATTTTAGCTGTGCTTATCTTTAAGGAAATCATTGTTCATGTTGTCATTCCTCAGTTAATTTCAAACACAAGCTGTGAATACCTAATTATCAAGAGTTTCTAACAAATTTATCTGGGTAATAATTCTTTATTTATTGGAGAGAGTTCATTGTTAGTAGGCTCTATTTTCTCAGTTGACCATTTATTTCTATAGACCATCTTTCCTGTGTTTTGAAGAAAAATAAAAGTTTGAACCCATACAAGCCTTATAATTCCAAAAAATGACTCAACCACTGAAAATAAACAAAACTAACAGAGAATTATGAATTGTAGCTTGAAAAATAAGTCCTCCTGATAAAAATCTAATATCAAAACTTTGTGCTAACAGTCATAAATCAGGGGTGTTTTGAAAACACATTAACCTTGAATATAAATGTTTAGAAACACCTCTGAAATTGAAGATTACTGAGAAAGAATAGGAGAAAAAAAGCACAGTAAATCTGGTATTTGTACATTGTTGAAAATAAGGCATTCGTATTTGTTCAAAATGCTTCCTTTTTTTTTCCCTCTGCTTTATCTCAACACTTCTCTCTGGGATCGTTCAATGTGAAAGTTAGTTTGCTCTCATTTATCTTGTTGGAAGTATTCAAGCCTAAGACACTACTGAAGATGTTTAGAAAATTTCTGAGGTTGTAGAGGTCCTTTCCCCCATTCCTTTCCCTAAAAAGGGTGTATTATCAATGTTTCATAATTATTCTAAAACAAAAACAGTTTTAAAATTGTATTGTAGATTTAAGGAAAATATTCCCCCTCTAGATCGCTACTAAATATTTATATTTATTTGAGGGCTTTTTGGCCAAATCCATGCTTGACTCAGTTTTCATTACTCTGGAGGAATGGAGATGGAGAAATTGAAAGTTTTAAATGTACTTCCTAGTGCTAGATCATTCTGTATTAATCCATTTCTCCATTTTAAGTGATGAAAGACACAGCTGACTTGGATACAGCTAATGTACAAAGGGGCAGCATAAAGCTTTCTATCCTGATTTCATCATATTTGATTTTTCTGCAGGTATTTTTTATTTTCTGCAGGTTTGGTCTGAGTTCAGGGCTGCCTTCTTGATTTCCAGCATCTTCACAATTTTTCTGTGAAAAAACGTCACTTTTTCTATTTAGATATTCTTGTGTTAATAGAAATCTCCTGCTGTTTCATTATGATTAGTCGTCTTAAAATATTTTTAAGTCAAAGAAAATATCAAGTTTTAAGTTTTTGAGTTTCCCACTTTAGTGTGTGTTTAGAATGGTGGGAGGAAGTGATCTAAGACCAAACTGAAATTCTAAACCAATATTTTTTTCCATTATGACAAAAAGTGAGACTTGGAATATAGCTGTCTTCTTTTCTTTCACACAGTGGAGATGCACAAGCTTTCACTTCTGATGTATGCACCCATACAGTGTTCGCCTAATAATTTATTACAGAGAGAATAACCAACACCTAGACACAAACTGTCTCTAGAACAGTAAGAAATAGCAGCTGTGTACTGTGCCTAGCACAAGCGGTAAAAGAGTGGTTATGGTGGTATTGCATCTCTTTCCCAGCAATTTCCAGAGATCTGTGAGTCCTCTCCTGTTTGTACTACATGGTTGCACACTGACGGCAGTAAACTAAAGAGTCTGGTGGCAAAATTTTGCATAGGATGCTGAGGACTTGTCCAGAACACAGTGGATCAAGTGCAACCATACAGATCTGTGGCTTCAAGATCTTTTCCCAGTGGTGTCCTGTGACAAGCTTCTCAGGTTTACTGGATCATCTCATAATCCTGTAATCCCCATAATCTTCACATAACTCTGGCTATATCATCTATACCTTTGTCATTTCTCTTACTGCTGGATCATTTAGGCTGCATAATTGAATGCATTTCAAATCACTTTAGAATTTGAAAGTGCTTGCTGAAGCAAAAGAAGATGAGAAAGAGCTAAAATTATTTTAAAGAAAACATTAACATGGAAACATGTAAAATCTTATTTTATTTTCCATAACATGTCAATAACATTGGTTCAACATTTCCTCTATTATTCCTCTATTTTTCATTTTTGAGATGTTAAGCTCAGAACTGGTACAGAGGTAAAATTACTCATGCTTGTTATTGTATTATTTCCTTTCAAATCAGTTACGTACAATGAAGTTTTATGACTGTTGAATTACTGCCACTGACTCTGTCTTCATCTCAACCTGTCCACCCACTGAGAAATTTCTAGTGGAAGCTCTACAAGGTGAAGGCTAGGAGATTTCAGACCAGAATCAGGATTCATCCATACGTGCTGAGAACCACATATTGTTTAAAAAAACAACAAACAAAACCACAAATAAGTCCGTGACTTATTTGAGTGAATGACTCTACATTCAAGCCCAGTTGCTTATGATGATACCACTCCCACAAGACAGTTTGACTAGAAACATGCATGCATCTCCTACGTGAGGTGTCCATATACTGTGAGGATAGTTAGGGGAATATGAGCACATATGTGCTCTGTAGGATACAGCGCAGATGTGCTCTGTGTCTCCTACCATGATTCCTGCACATTGCTGCAAGTCTCTTCCCATTGCTGCTCTTCTTTCCACAATGTGATGCTGGAATGCAGAATCAGAGTTTGAAAGGACAACCTCTCAGTTGTAGTGATGCAATCTTGTAGAAGAGTCTCTGCTGTTGAAGAAAGATTTTTAATTGCTGCTCTAAAAATTTAAGGGATTTTTTACTGTCCATTTCTTATTCTTAGGTCTTCTGATTTGATCTGAAGTAATCCATGAGATTATTTTATTTTTTGGTGTGTGTCATCAGTCTTCCACACACCATAATTCCCTTTAGCATCTGGCTGTATCCAGAACAACAACATAAGAAACAAAAAAAAAAAAAATAGAACATCTAGATAATTGACAAAAAGTTAAGACTTAGGTGGAGTCGTTTCTAATTGAGGTATGGCTGAACACTTGCTTTAACAGTACAATTTTTGTGATTTTTTAACTTAATGTGAAAGCTTTTCCCATCAACATAGGTCAATTATACATGTTTTCTGGAGAAAAAAAATATATAGAAAATAAATTGAATCTCTGGAAAATACATATGATGGAAACAAGAATGTGTCCTGAACAAATTCTTTGGTATATTAAAAATATATA
>NW_010137654.1:0-3646 GCF_000699245.1 Pterocles gutturalis
CAGCAACACTCCCTACAGCCCTCGCCATCCTGCCCTGCCTGCACTTGGCTCAGGCAGACGGAGGAACGAGCGCTCCTCAGCTCCCAGTTCAAAAGCAAAGCAAATCCAGGTAACAATGGTGACATGAGATGAGATCATTTTCTGAGACAGATGAACAAAACACCTCAGCAGAGTAACTCAGCATTTATCTCTGTCAACAGAAGTGGACTTTCTTCCCTTCTGGCTTTTTGTAACAGACACCAGCAAACCTTCTTGTAGCATAACCACCCCCTGTGTCCTGGGGGCATCCCCAGCAGCGTGAGCAGCAGGGAGAGGGAGGGGATCGTCCCCCTCTGCTCCGCTCTGGTGAGACCCCCCCTGGGGTGCTGCCCCCAGCTCTGGGGTCCTCAGCACAGGACAGACACGGAGCTGCTGGAGCGGGGCAAACGGAGATGGGCAGAGGCTGGAGCAGCTCCCGTGCGAGGACAGGCTGAGAGAGTTGGGGGTGTGCAGCCTGGAGAAGAGAAGGCTCCGGGGAGACCTTCCAGCAGCTTCCAGTGCTGAAAGGGGGCTACAGGAGAGATGGGGGGGCTCTGGATCAGGGGGTGCAGGGACAGGACGAGGGGGAACGGTTTGAAACTGAAAGAGGGGAGATTGAGGTGAGATGTGAGGAAGAAATGTTTTCCTGTGCGGGGGGTGAGGCAGTGGCCCAGGTTGCCCAGAGAAGCTGTGGATGCCCCATCCCTGGAGGGGTTCAAGGCCAGGCTGGATGAGGCTTTGGGCAACCTGGGCTAGTGGGAGGTGTCCCTGCCCATGGCAGGGGCTTGGACTAGATGATCTTTAAGGTCCCTTCCAACCCAAACCATTCTGGGATTCTATGATAAGAAAAATGTAGTAGGTCAAGCAAAACAAAAATGGATTTGCTGATCAGTACCATGTTGCTGATTCCTAAAAATATGTCATCCATATCTTTGAGTTCTTTACCCACAAAAAAAAAAAAAGGAAAAAGTATTTCCCAAATACTCCTTGCCTGGGGAGGAGGTTAAAGGCAGACCACAGCTCCTGCTGCCCGGCAAGAGGATGGTTTCCCTCAGATAAACAGTGACATTCACCAGTGAGAGGATGTCAGGAACAGCCCTGCAGCCAATAGCTCCCAGCATCACCAGGAACCAGCTGGCTTTCCCTGGATGCCATCATTGCACAAGTTAGCAATTAACTTTCCCTAGACATCCTCACATACCTGAGGACATCTACTCTAAGCTTGGCTGTTTCCCTCAAGGTAACCCAAATATATTATATTTTATCTCTTCAGTCAAAAAGACAGTTTTCTATTGGAAAAAAAAAATAGAACAGAATCAGGACGGCAAATTCTCTCCATAGGAAGGCAAATTAAAGCAAATTATGCAGCAGGGATAAAAGGATACTTGCATTTTATTTGAGCATGAACACATTTTTATTAAAATTAAATAAATAAATACAGCCCAGAAAGTAAGACTTAAAAAGCTCAGGGTAAATTACTGGCAGAATAAATCACTTTCACTTTGCAAACTCAAGTGCTTATTATGTTGCTGTCAACAAGACATCTGCGAGCCACAGACCTGGATGAAATCTTGCCCTCCTGGGATAGCATCATGCTCACGGGGCCAGGATCACACCCTGGACTGCAATCCCAGCTTTGATTTAGCTGCTCTGATTTAAAACATATCCCTTGCCTGGTAAGAAAGAAACTTTAGGAAAGATCTAAAATCTGTGAAATCTTCTTCTCCAGGAGATTTAAAGAGAACTGATAACTAAAGTATCTTTTTGATGAGAAGAAAATGCCAAGTCATAGGGACAAGGGCATTATAAGATCCAGCAAATGGTAATTCAGATGATCCAAGAGGACGGCGGGTTCTTGGCACAGGTAGGTAAAGGTCTTTTTTATAACTGGTCACCATGTGACATAAATCCCCTTCAAAATCTGAAACAGTTAAAAGACTTCACACACCTTATGCTGAAGGAGGACCTAAGCATTGGAAAAACTGATCAGGACACAGTCTTGATCCCAACCTAACTTATAAACAAGATGCATGTTATTCAGAAAGCAACCTAACGAAAAAGCATGAAGTTTCCAGGTGAAGATCTATGCCTGACGCTACCTCCAAGGAGGAGACAAGCTCTTACAGTAAAGCATCCAAGTCTTCCAAGAAGAACCTGACTGTTCTGCACTAGGTTTTGTGCACATTTAACCCAACCACCTTGTGAAGGTCTCAGTGCGGAGCCCTCCCTGGTAACACTCCCTGTGCACAGAAAGTTTCACAGCACTGCCTGCTGTATGGGAAACGAGCAGGTGTTCTGAAAGAAGAGAAACATGACAGGAACAAGTGAAAACACATTCTCCGGGGCAGTCAGCAGAGAAGGCTCCAATTGTCTCACCTTGCAAAATGGATGATGATCGACAAGGCACATGAATTCCTTCGAGATGGAAAGGTGCAGAAAAGAGTAGAATAAAAAACAGTCGTAACAACTCAGCAGTCACAAGCCTAATCCCACACATTTACTGTCTATCTCTGCTCCCTTTCCTACACTCTTCATGCATTATTAATGATTTTTATTTTAATTCCGAAGACTTATGGTACAAGACCCCTAATTGATGTCATATGGCACTTATTTCACCAGCATATACAAACCTCATTTTCCCCTGGTATTTAATTGACGCTATACAAAAGAAAAAGCAGAGCAGGGCACGTGGGTGTTTAAAAGGAAAATCAGCATGTGGGAACTGTCAAGCATTTGAACTAGCTAGAACATCCCCAGCCCACCATCTCCATCAAGAAATACGCATTAGGATGAGAAAAGATACCGTAACCTTACTGCTGAAATGTTTGAGGCATCACCTGACAGCAATTACCGTAACTTGCTTCTCCTTACAGCCCAGAGGTGAGGGCTGAGGGCTGGGGAGGGACCAGGGAGGGAGGTGGGGGCCGTACTGTCAAACTGCCCATGAAGGGCCGGGCTCCTCACAAACCCAAATGTGTTTCACAGCAGGTGAAAGCCATGCCCTTTATCTTTGGCGTTTCCAACCAAAACCCCAAAGAGAAATGTCAAATCTCAACCACTCTGTGTTGTTCCCAGAAGCCAAGAGATTATTTTTAGCTCAAGGATTGTTCCCTGTGCAGATGGCCAGAGTCCTAAGCGAGAACAAGGGCTGGGGCTCTGCCACGAGCTGCTGGCAGATCAGCCCACGGTGAATGAACCTCTGTGTCCATCTCTCCTCAAATGCCAAAAGGCACTAACAGCACTTTGCTGGTTTCACAGAATCCTAGAATCACAGAATCATTCAGGTTGGAGAAGACCTCAAGGACCATCAAGTCCAACTGTCAACCCAACCCCACCCAACCCACTAACCCATGTCCCGAAGCACCACATCTACACGTTTCCTGACCCCCTCCAGGGATGGTGACTCAACCACTGCCCTGGGCAGCCTGTTCCAATGCCTCATCACTCTTTCACTGAATAAATTTTTTCTAATCTCCAGCTTAAACCTCCCGTGGTGCAACTTGAGGCCGTTTCCTCTTGTCCCATCACTTCTGCAGAGCCCAGCACCCCCCTCACTGCACCCTCCTTTCAGGCAGCTGTAGAGAGTGATGAGGTCTCCTCTCAGCCTCCTCTTCTCCAGACTGAACCC
>NW_010137654.1:3656-9212 GCF_000699245.1 Pterocles gutturalis
AACCCCCCCAGCTCCCTCAGCCGCTCCTCGTCAGCCCTGTGCTCCAGACCCTTCCCCAGCTCCATTGCCCTTCTCTGGACCTGCTTCAGCCCCTCAATGTCCTTCTTGTGGGGAGGAGCCACAAGTCTTTCGCAAGACTTTCTGACATCTCAGCAAGGAAAACACCATCTCCAACAACCAGCATCATTCCTCGTCAAGGTTTCCTGGTTTCCTGCCCCTCAGGTCCCCTCCTGCATGTCTTGCTTGGTCTCCTGAAGCGTTTGTGACCTCCTGTCCGTAAGACGGCACCAGGCTGGAGGCAGCTACGTGCTGTGCTGCGGGTGCACCGGCAGCTCACCCCAGCAGTAATACCTGCCACTGACAGTGTTCAGATGGTCAATAAGCTGCTGGAGCAGCGCGTGGTCTTTGCAGCTGTTTCTGAGCAAGGCAAAAGCTCCCCCGCTGAGCTTCACGCATGCGCTCTCACCGCACCTGGTGAGTAGTTTTCCTCCTAAACCCCGTCTATCTCTTTTCAAACCACTGGACATCCCTCAGTTCCTGCCAGCTTTTATATCTAACGGATTAAACACCCATGAAAAACACTGAATAGAAACAGCACCAAATCCACTGAAAGTGCTTCATATGGGGGATGCTTAGAGGGCATTAACTGGGCTTTGCACTTTGAGAGGCGGGTGGGGAGAAACTTGATTTTACACATGGACAACCATCAGGAAATGGCTCCAAGTCACAGAACTGCCCCAGCATCACTTCAGAGACAACTCAGCAGACTAGGACCCCTGCTCCAGTCCTTTCTCCATCCATCAGACACAAGGGGATGAGTTGGGTGAAGAAGATAGCTGATGGGAACCTACCTCCTGTTGACTGCTGTATCTACAGACTCCCGGTGAATAATGGTAAGAATAGCCAACTGGTCCTTGTGACATCCTCCAACACTGTGGTGCTGGCTGCCACTGGGGACAGGGACAGCCTGGAAGGACCATGAAACCTTGCTCTTCTGAGGCTGTTCCTAGGAAAACACTAACCATGATAAACTGAATTAAACATTTTAAGGTCTTTGAAATCTGCAGGTGGGCAGACACCAGAGTGACCCCTGTGACTGTGCTGCTCCACAAGACTATCCATGTACAGCACAGGAAAATCCTGCCAAAGTGGCACAGCCCAGAGAGCAAGGAGCTGACTCAGGACACCTGGGCTGCAGCCCCAGCAAGCATCTCCTTGGCATCACCTTTCTTTCTCCTTCCTCTTCTTGGCTTTTCTCAGACCTTCAGGACAGGGACCGGCTCTTAACCCACACAGAGCTTGCAAAATGGGGCAAGTGCTACCAGAGCTGGAGGCTTATGATGGACAGCTGCCCCAGAGACAACCATTTCCCACCATTTCTCCCTCTCATTGTGACCCCAAGCACAAGGACACCAGACTGGGGCTGGGGATAAAGGCCATGGTACTGCCTCAGCTAGAAACATCTTGCCTGGCTGCCCCGTCCTGCCACACAGCATGTGTGCTAGCCACTGTCACATGCCTGCAGTCCCACTGCTTTAATTAGGCATCAGTTCAGCTGAAAACCGTTTTTGCAGGGTTCTTTCTCAGCCAGATGAGTCTCTGACGTGCCTCACCACCGGCACCAGGACTGGTTCCAGCTCACGGGCAAGGGGGCAGGCAGGTGGACCTGCCCTTCCCTCTGCAGACTGGAGCCATGCTGGGCGAGTGCTCTCATCTACCGCAGCATTAGTCCAGACCCATGCTGGGCCAGCACTCTCATCTACTGCAGCATTAGTCCGGAGCAAAGGGGGCTGCAGCTCTGAAGCTGAGGACGGGCATGCTTCCTGGCGTGGCCAATGCTCGGGCAGGGCAGAGCAGCGCCCAGCAGATCCCCTCGGAGTGCATCAGTGCAGAGCCAGCAGAGCCCAGCTGCAAGGTCTTTCCAGAGCTTCATCTTCTCCCGATCAATGTGAAAACACCCTTAGCCAGGGTACTGCACCCTCCCCAGTGCCTGACAAATGGCTCTTTGCTGACATTTGCCCAAAGCCATATTTGCATCAAGCAGGGCAGGAAGGAAGGGACAGCCCTGCGGGACATGTTGCTGCCCTGTTTCCACAGGAAAGCCACACTCTGCAGCATCCTGCAGCCAAGATGGGAGGTGGGAAGCCACAGACATGGCACAGGGCATCTGTGTCTCTGGGGCTGGTCCAGGGGCTTTTGCACCAGCTGCAGCCAGCCAGGGAAGGAGCATCTGCCGTGCCCCTTCTCCGATTCCAAATGGGTCTTTTGGCCCCACATCCACTTACAAACCATCACTTCCTACCACCTCTGGGACGCAGCAATGCAGGGCAGAAGGTGGCACATTTTCCAGACATCTCAGAGGCTTGATCAGTTTAAGGGAGAGCAAATAAACCCCTGGTTCATCAGGCATGAAAAGCACTTATTCATCACCTGCATGTCCCATTCACCACTCTTTGGTGAGCAAAGTTTCTCATTTTAAGTCCAGGGTTACCCAAAGAGCACCACCATCACCATGGACCCACCTCTCACACCAGGGCACGAAGCACCAGCACAAAGCACTGCTCAATATTTAAATGAAGCACAAACGAGAACCAGAATAAGCTCTTTGCACTGCGCTATGCTGTTCTTTGGCAGGTGCATGGACAGAGCAGAGGGTTCAGTTGAAGTCCGCACACAACAAACAGCTGCAGCAGCTGTCCTGAAACACGGCACCTGAAATAAGCCACGGTCCATTTGGGATCCTGCACTTTGGGGCTGCTGGGAGGCTTGAGGCCACCAACAGAAGAGTCAGAGCTGTGTGTGTTGGGCGTTAGAGGTCTGATCATTATGCTAATGGCAGAGGGGGCACTCTGCTCTGCCCCGCAGGGCTCAGGGGATGCTCTCTGGGGCTCCTAACGCTGGGAGTGCAGCCACGTGCGTCTCCATGGCAGAGGAAGGTAGC
Source organism: Pterocles gutturalis (assembly GCF_000699245.1). Classification (NCBI taxonomy): domain Eukaryota; kingdom Metazoa; phylum Chordata; class Aves; order Pterocliformes; family Pteroclidae; genus Pterocles; species Pterocles gutturalis. The sequence continues at coordinate 6,598 of NW_010137654.1, forward strand.
TGCAGGCTGTGCTCCAACATTCAGCCGTGGGGACGGTGCCCACCCACCCCCGGCACCCAAAAGGACCTGGGCAGGGTGGAACAAACCCCACGTCCTGCCAGAGGACAGTCCCTCGGCTGAGGGAGCAAAGTGTGCTGGTGCTGCCCACAGGCGCGGCAGATGCACTGGCCGTAGGCAAGAAGCATCAGCATGCAGGGAATGCCAGAGGGTGGTGGCACTGCATTTTTAAGTCTGGCTCACACCAGTGAACAGCAGCCTCGTTGGGTGTCCCTCCCTAGCTCCACCATCACAGCTTCCCACCTGTTCCGCAATGCTTGGGCTGTGCTTTGTTTTCTGAGCTCTGCGAGATCTAAGGCAAAAACAAAGCACGGTCCTTCTGTTAAGCAGAAATAATTTATCCTATTCCCTTCCTGAATAGACCACTTTTCCTCTCTCCACATTTGCAGGTCACGGGTTCAAGGAAAAAGATAAGACAAAGAGCTGCTGAGAGGATGGAGGAAAGCTGCCCCCAGCCTCCTCACCTGCAGGAGGCGGGGGAGCAGCCAGAGTGGTGGGCACCAAGCAGGCAACCCCCAGCTGGATGATTTGTAAAGCCTGCCTAATTCAGCAGTGAAATTCACTGAGGCTTCCTAATCCTGCCTCTAGCACAAGCTGCATGTGACTCCCTGAGGGAATGGCTCCAGTGTAACTTTAATTAACTCTTGATCCACCACGAGAGGAATGGAAAAGCTTCCCCTGGGCTGAGGCACGCCACAATATCCCTGTTCCCCTGTTCCACCATCCCAGCCCTTTCAGCTCAGCTGCCTCCAGAGTGAAGAGGCTGTCACTCAGAACTGGGACTTTACATGCCCCAAACTGACCTCTGGATATATTTCTCTCCCTCCAACATTTACAGGAGCCTCTGGGGCACTATCCAGATAAGTCACAGCCTAGTACTGCATTCCCTGTAACTTCTCTGTGCCTCATTTCCCTGTCTGCCCAAGGAGGAGAAGAGCCCGAGCCCTCAAACCGGCATATTCAATCCAGTGCCTCTGCAGATGTGCCACCTCGGACCGAGCCACCCCCATGCTGGGCAGGGCAGCACAACAGGGACGAGGTGGTGGCGGGTCCCCAGGCAAGAGGCATCACAGCAGCAGACCCGAATCCAGCAGAGGACACAGACAGGCTGATAAACGTGGTGTGGAACTTTGCTGGTTCAGAGGAGTCATCCTGGGAGAAATTCTGCCTCTTGTAAACTTAAGAAGCCCCCAGCATGTTTCACCTGGCACATTTTCCACTCTCCAAACAAAGCAGGACTGTAATAAATATCCAGCAGACAATGCTGAAATCCAGATAGAGTATCTCTGACATTATTTTTCCCAGCAGTGGAAAATTAATCACGGCAGCCCCACCGACTCCAGCTGGCTCATCCCCAACGCTGGAGCTATGGTCTTCAGCAGCTAAACGACTGATCTTCCCAGGCAGCTTAAAACAAATTAATGAAAGACATAATTTGGAGCAAGTTTTCTAAACCTTTCAGAGGCAGAAGTGGCAGAAAACCCCTTTTCTACTTCTTAGCCCTCTTCCAGGCAAAAGCTAGAGCAAAATCATTTCAACAGGTCTGGCAGAGACTGCTGTGCTTTGAAGCTTTCCCAGCATGGCAAAAACACATTTTCAGACCTGCTTTCATTGCATTATGCACCTTGTGCACAGAAACAATCTACCCCCTCTCACATGCTACAGACAAAGTCAGGCAGCGATGAATATTCCTAGATTCAGCAGCATTGAAGAGGGGTGTTTCAGCCAGCCCATTTCTCAGTCTCTGCCATCCCAACCTTGCCAGGAGCTGCTGCACCAACAGGCATGCAAGGAAAATACATTGGCATCAAGCCCGTGTTATGAGAAATGTGACTGAGGCTCCGGGTCCCAGCTGTGGCAGAAGCTTCTGAATTGCAAACACAGATATATTAATTCACCTTTTTTTTTTTCTTCCCTGCAACAGATTAATTCATGCTCAGGAAAAAAGCTACTTCAAGAAACAGCTGCTAATGGGGGGAGGCCAGCGAGGGAGCACCCTGTGGGTGCTGGGTCTCTCCATCCCGTCTGTACACAGTGACTCAAAACACAGCAACCTACCTGCTGGAGGCTGCGTGAGATAAGGAGGTAAGAAATAATTTAAAAGCCCATGCTTTGAAATGGAGGTAACCAGGCCCATCTCAGCACCGAGTGCTTTCTCACAAGTTAAGCATCTCCACAGCACTTTTGGGCACCACGTCCCTGCCCTGCACTTGGTGCTCGCCCCAGCCCCTGCAGCCATGCTGTGCAGATGCAGCGAAGGGGGTCCCTGCTCTGACAGGGTCCAGGACATGTCCTGCAAGACACAAGTCCTTCCCTGGGGGGTGACAGGAGCTCAAATCGTGCCATGTCAGGGTGGGGTTTGTCTGTGTCCTGGGTTCAGCTGAGACAGAGTTAACTTTCTTCATCATAGCTAGCAAGAGGCTGTGGTTTGGATTTGTGCTCAGAAGAAAGCTGATAAAAAGTGATGTTTACGTGGCTGCCAAGGTCTTTCAGCTTCTCTGGCTGTCTGCAGACTGGAGAAGGTGGGAAGGAGCACAGCCCCAGCTACTAGCCCAGGA
>NW_010137655.1:0-11814 GCF_000699245.1 Pterocles gutturalis
GGGGTCAGCTGTCCTGCCTGTGTCCCCTCACAACCTCTCGTCCAACGCCAGCCTGCTCCCAGCAGGAAGCAGTGTGAAGTGCTGTGCAGGCACTGTTGAAGTTAACAGCTGAAACACTGGTGCCTTACCAGCACTGTTTTGGTCACAAATTTAAACAAAGCAACATTGGGACTGCTATGAAAAAAATGAACTCCATCCTAGCCAGACCCAGTACACTTATTCTAGCCTCTACATGTTAGTGTAAATTATCAAAGCACAAAACACTGTTCTTTGTTCACGCTTTCAGTATGGTACCCCCTTCACAAATGCTCTCATTTCTTTCCCTCCTCCACACATAAAAATGTTCACGTATAGACAGATATGAAACTAGTGATAGCTAGCCATCAGCCACACAGTGAAACAGCATGTCTACCTTATTAAAACTCAAATAGCACTTGGTACTTAAATTAGCTGCTTAAAAAAGTACATTTCAACACTAAACTTATGTGCTTGAAGAGTGCACTGCTAACCAAATAACTCAGCCCAACTGTGCCTGCGAAGGACAATAAATGCAATTATTTGAATAACTAGAATATCAGACTCACAAAACTGTCACTGAACAGCAGCAGATTTCCAAAAAGCAGGGAAGAGCATTCACGTCAAATTCAGAAGAGCAATCTATATTTAGAAATACAATATGCAACCAATAATAAATACCTGATGAAAGAAAGCCCTTTTTCTCCAAGTGTTTTGGAGAAGACTGGGACAAAAAAGTTTCTCAGATTATTCGCACGGCTATTGTGACATTCTAACACTCACAATCAACAGGAAACATATGCTGAGCCAAACAAGCTTACTACATCAAAAGTCTTAGTACTAGACATAAGTTGTATGCTTAAATACACACAGTGAGTAGAGTAAGAAGCCCTCCATCAGAAGTCCATTCTCATTTTGAAATAACAATTGCTATCCTCTGATAAATATTGCTGTTGTTTGCAAAAGTAGCAGCAGTGCTGAAAAAACCTGAATGACTCATAGGACATTCAGTATCAGCTCTATTTAGGAAGTTTCAATACCTAGTAAAAAAATAAAATTACAGTTCTACTGAAATACACAAATTGAAGCCCACCACGGCAAGCAATGTTCAAGTTCTGCTCTCAGAAAAACCTCAAATACACTGTCTGGACTTCAACAGAAGTTCACAGCCTGATCTCTTCCACAAACAGAAAGACTCAAGGAGAAGTAAACCAGAGATCACATGAAAATAATAACCTTATAGTTGAAGGAGGCAAGTACTAGCCTGGAGATCTGTATCTCTCCTACACTCATTCCCTGTGATCTTCTCTAATGTTAGAACTATCCTCAGCATGGAAAGAAACAAGTCTTCACAGTGCCCAGGTGTAGGCTGCTAGACTTCAAATTATTCCAAATATCTAAAGTGCATCAAACAACTGAAGTCAACAGGAGCAGCACTTCGTATTTCAAAACACTACTTACAGTTATTTCTGAAGCAATTAGACCTGACATCCCAGGGAACACAAACAATTACTTTGAATCATTTACCTTACACTCAATTGCATCTCATTGTAAAAATGGAGCAAATGCCAACCGGTCTAAATACAGGAAGAAAAACTGTGAAGCACTCATACTCACTGCTGCAGAATAATAAAACATTTTATTTACAAATTAACTGGGGTTTGAATAATGAACGTGAACAATAAATGCTGTGCAGCACCACATACTCAAAAGAAAAAGTGACATTTAAATGAATGCTGGTAAATTTCTATGTTGCATAACGTATATTCTACTGGTTAAAACCAGTGAAAACTGCAATATTCTACAGGAGTAAGTAAATCTAGGCTGGCATAACTTATTTTTCCACATCTGATATTCCACCCAGACAATAAAGTTAAAATGCATTCTTTTTAGTTATTTTGGTTTTTAATATTAAGAAATAGAAAAAAAACCACACAGACAATTTCCAACAGGTGATAATATATGGACACCAACACAAAGCAGCAGCATGGCTGGCACCACCAAATATCCAGAGACCTCAACTCACTGCATGACTTAAGCGATTAAAAACTGGGTTACCCTCTGCAAATACGTAAGATTGGGAGTTTGTGGGATGGACTTTAAATATCTGATAACAGCCACCAAATGCCGTAACTGTAAAATGCCTGGTACAATTTCAGACTGAGGAAGCTATGTCCTAGTGGACCAGTACTTCTTCCTGAATTGGACCTGTTCTTGAACTCCTTGCCACAACCTGAATTTCCTCAGCCACCCAGCCAGTCCCAGTCCCTGCTCCTTTGAATGCTGATCCCTGTAATTCTCATCTTGTCCAGTTCCTTGTTCCCTCCTTCCAACTCACACTTCCTTCTCCAGCCTTATCTCACCCAAACTCCTGCCAGTCCAGCGCCCTGAGTTTCTGATCTTTTTATTTCACTATTGGTGATACCAACCAAGGAACAGAATTTAAGAACAGGCCATTTTTCATACCTTAGCTACTGTAGATAGTGGTACATTTAAGCCACACACAGCCATTTCAGACAACGTTTTCAAGATCCAAATTAGATCAGGAGACTGGAGGTTTAAGAAACCAGCACAACTTCATTAACTGTTTCCCATCTAATCTTCCACTTTACCTGCTTCTTGTAGGCTATTTCCAATAATGTCAATCTCAAAAGCAAACATTGGCATCCCACTCTTTGAATCACTAGGAGTCAGGTACCAGAAGCACCTCAGTATTTACACCAAGAATGGAAAAGTCAGTCAGAAAAAAACCCAAAACCAACAAAACACAACACATACCTCACATTGGCAAGAGTACCTACAGAACTACTAAAAACATCCCCTGTCTCAGGTTAGAAAATTATGCTCACATCACTCAGATATAGATCAAATTAACTGAATACCCCTGTATCACAGAAGGTGTACAAACACAATTTAGATAAAATTAACTGAATACCCCTGCATCACAGAAGGTGTACAAACACAATTAACTGCAAGTGAGAATGTTTAAAATGAAACAGAATAATCCATTCTATGCAAGTTTTTACAGCTCTTAAAATAATAAATTAAAGGGAACAGAGACCTCTGTTGTCTAGGAGACCAAAACTAGTCATGAGCTACCACATTTCATTAATACAGAAGAGATTAGCAAATTAAAGACTGAAGAAGTAGATAATACCTATAAAGATTCCTTGTATTACTGTTCACTGGGAATGGGTCCAGCACTGTTTCACCATGAGTAAGACGCTTTGATAGCACACATAACCTAATAACATTCTGAAAAACACCATCAGTATATCTACATTGTTAGTTGTGATTTTGATTTATTTTAAGGGAACAAAAAGTAGTGAACTACGAATCATCCCCTCCAAACAGTCCCTCAGGTTCTGAAAACATTATCACTTTTGAGGTACACCCATTCTTCTACTGAAAAGGCACAAGTATTTATCTTATGCACAAATAATTTAACATGGAATGAATGAGGAAAAGAAACAGGCTAAAAATCTAACAATTATAGCATGTGCTTGTGTTACCTTTTTTCCCTACGTTGAACTAAATAAGTTACATCAGTGCTCTGCACAGAACATTTAATTTACTTCACTATTTTTCAGTTTGCTCTCAAGGACTAGCAGGGAAGTAAAAACAACATCTTATCACAGAGGCCAAGAAACAGGGTTTATAAATGAGGGTTTATAAACACTCATTCCAACATCAGTTTGGCTAGAGATAATAGTTTTACAACACATCAGCAACTGAAAACAAGAATTTCAAATAAAAATCACATAACCGAAGTAGAACAAAAAAAAAAAAAAAGTTGGAGAGAGGAATCGGCAAAAATGCGTAAGATACTTTTATAAGGAAAATAACAGGGTGAACAAAGGTAACTACTAAGGAAAGTGGATGATAAGACAAATTTTTAACACTGATTGACAAGGGCAAGTAAGCGAGACAACTAAATATCTTCCAAAACTTGTATACCAGGAGTACTGTACAATAACCACGTTGTTTGGAAAAAGTATAAAACTGAAATGCTGCATTTAGAAGTAACAGAATTTTTATTTTTATTCCTTTTTTTCTTTTTTAAATTTAGATGGAATTCAGAGGACAGCGCCAAATATCCAAGTAAACTGGCGGAAGTGCACCTGTTTAGTCCTAGGAAAAAAAAAAGACTACGGAGAAATTACATACTATGAACACAAAAACAGATTTTAAAAGAAGAGGATAAATTATTTTCAGGGAATGAAATCAGAAGAAGAAAACATGGAAAATACCTTACCAGTTACATAGCTCCTTAAGTACAGGCAAAGGAAAAAATAAGCTACTGAAGACAAGCAGAAATCTTCATTTTTGACTTTAGTTCTCTGTTAAATTCATGTGCTAAGAATGATCTCCTAATGACTGGAGTACTGCAATCCAAGGTGAGAAAACAGTTCTCATCAGAAAACTCCTAGAAGATGAAGTCTCCTTATATTATCAAAAATTCACTATATCAATCCTATCACCTCCCTTACCCATCACTGGCTACCCTTCAGCTCTGCCACCATTCAATTGTGGTCTTCAAGATCCCCACAAATAAGTTTCTCCAACCTAACTGCTTTACCAGTCACCGACATCAAACAGCCTTCACTTTGACAGCTTCTTCAGCTTTCACTGTTCCTAACCACCTTCACTCAGCTATATATTCTCCCTGTTGCAGGAAATTATCAGAAAGCAAAACAGGCACAACCCCAGTCTTATGCTCCAAACTACTCAACATACCCAGCAAAGGTGTTATTCCTTAAAAAAACTCTGACTATATACAGAACAGAAGCAGAAGGCAGAGGTCTACTTGGACTGAATCCAGACTGGTGAATCCACCCTGGGGAAATCATAAGATTAGATGCACAAATCTGGCAAACTCAGTCTTGCCCAATTAGGATTTCTTATCCCTGCCACTCCTATTGAAAGGCTTTGTTTTGCTACATGAAAAGGATAAACTCAGGTCTTTTAATTTCACGTTAAGCTCTCTACAGATTATCATAACTTGTTCCCTATAACCATTTCATATTAGCCTTTTCTAAATGTAAATAACACTAATTGTACTCTTTCCAGTAAGAACTCATCCTGAGGTTTGTTGGTGGCTTTTTTGTTGGTTTGGGGTTTTGTTTGGTTTGGGGTTTTGGGGGGTTTTGTTGTTTTGGTTTGGTTTTTTTAGTAACAGTTTACTTCCTCCTCTCTGGTGAGTACTTCCTAAAATCACACCACTGGCTCAGAAAATTAAGTGAAAATGCAGGGGGGAAAAAAAGAAAAAAAAAAAAAACAAACAAACAAACCTGAAACTATGATTCTTGGTCTGAGTTTTTTGATTTCTTGATAAAAAGAAAACTATCCATCCCACTTTTCCTGAGTTCTGGAGAGCAACCAAAGCTATTGCTGTTTCAGTTGAAACTCTCTATATGGTATACTTCACTTTCAGTATGTGCTCATGAGCATTTTCAGAGATAGATTTCTGACAAAGCTTAGCTTTTGACAACAAAATTGGGAGAAAAAAAATTTATCTGGCCAGCAGTGGATATCAAAGCTTTTTTTCCTCCCGTATTAAGTGTTCGGTTTCAGCTTTTAAATTAGGATCTGACACTTGGAAAAGAAGATAGCCTGGATGTTTTTTTTCCGTCCCGTAACATTCTACATTCAGGCAGATTAAGCATCTGAAATTGCAACTTGCACACGTACTAAATTTATACTAAACATTTAGTATAAATCAAACAGCTAAATTCCCCAAAGACTTCCTCCTTGTTCATGCCACAGCAAGCTGCACATGGAAAAGTTAAGTTTCAAGAAGCTACTAAGGTTTTGATGCAGTGTCAAACACTGCTGGTTCTTCATGCTTGCTTGCTTTCATCATCCCAGGCCCAAAAATAAATAAAGGTACAGAAACTTCACAAACAGCAACTAAACTGATATTTGATGTTTCACTATCCTAATAGTACATGTATAAACAATTTACATTTAACAGTACAGAGGAGGCCTTTATGTATTGCACCAACAATAATATGTTTTAATCTATGATTCAAAACCACTTACCATAAGAAAGAATTGTCCTCAAAGGTTACATATGTAACACCTGGAGGAAACAATGACTTGGAGGCAAAATAAAGACTATTTCTGTACTTCTAATAGTAAAACAAAAAATAAAAATCTGAGTAACCACTGCAACAGTTCTTTCACAATTTCAATTTTAACACCTCGTTCACTGATCAGCCATTTCCCATCCCTCTCACGGAATTATATTCAAAAGATCTTCACTCTAGCACTGCCAGAACACAATTATTAAATAGGATGGTGCAAAAGTAGCCAACTGGGGTTTCTTACACTTGGCTCTCAAGCAGTGCCTGTCAAACGCCACATTATCTCACAGAAGCAGAGCTATGAAGGGTTCTGCGCTACCGAGCAAGGCAAACTCCCCACCTCTGACACCAAAAAGAACTTCAGAGGTTCTCAGAGTCAGATTTATCCTAAAGCTTGCACCAGTCCCATCTTGCAATGGAGGATTGGATTCCTAACAATGCAGCATCTCTATCTCACCGTTGTTCTCAAATCTTTCTCCTTTCTCAGCTCTGAAATGTGTGTTATGTTCCTCTTTGCAATGTCAGATCTTAACATATAGTGCAATAATACTAACGCAATATGTGCTAACACTTTACTGAAAATCTGATACTGAGTATCTGTTAAAACATTTCAGTTTTAATAATTACAATGCAGTTACAGCAGTGATTAAGTGTACTCTTGAAAGCTAACTACCATGTAGGACAGCTAAAGGACACTTCCATTACCATGATGTTCAGCATTAAATTATGCAAGATTTAAGGGAATTTATAAATGTTGAAGTCATGAAGGGAAACCAAGTAATAAAATCATAGAAATATTTGTATTTTATGGCCTATGCTAATTTAAAGACTGGGAACTTAACTGGGTACACTTTATAGCCATACAAAAGAATTAAAACTCATGCATGTAGGCACACAAGAAAACTTTTAAAATCTAAAGCACAAATACTGCAGAAACACTTCAAGTAACCAGGGTTCTGATCCTTCAAAAATAATTAAGACTTCTCTTTCTTCCTGTAACTTTCTATCACTTTAGCAATCAAGATGCAAACTGTATAGATTCTGCTGCCACACAAATTAGCAGTCACCTGCACTATTAGCTTCAGCATCAAACCTCCAGTTTGTAAATCCTGCCAAACCAGATAGAAGATTAATTTGTTCTCATGTGAGTCAGATTAAGTGCAATACCTGAATTATAACTGGAAGTACCTCTGTAGTAAATTTAAGCTCTAACATGTACTTAAGCTCTGGTGACTCAAGTAATCCTGTGATCTCAGTGGGAGCAACCCAGGTGCCTAGCGCCATTTGTAGATATTTTAGAACATTTCAGACATCCACACAAGAAGGCAGGCATGACAGAACTACAAAAGATCCCTGTCTTTTTGAAGCAACAACTCAAAGCTAAATACAGTTTGGATATCTAATCCCACCCAAACTACTCACATAATTAACAATATATACACTTGAGCATTTACATGATTGTGTCCTTACACACTAAAACTGAACAATACATAAATTATTCTGTTCCAATCTTCATCCATATCATGTAATGGTTTGGCTTTTACCTGAAGGTCACCATTCCCATTTAAACAGAATTATATCTGAGTTTTCAGCCCTACCATAATTTCTTTAGCATCAAATACCTGCACCTGCTCAGAGCTCTAAACACAACAGATGAACCAATCCAACAGAACTCACAGAATCATAGAACGGTTTGGGTTGAAAGGGACCTTAAAGATCATCAAGTTCCAAACCCCTGCCAGGGGCAGGGACAACCTCCACTAGAGAAGGTTGCTCAAAGCCTCATCCAGCCTGGCCTTGAACACCTCCAGTGATGGGGCATCCACAACTTCCCTGGGTAACCTCTTCCAGTGCCTCACAGTGGAATATTTCCTCCTAATATCTCATCTAAATCTACCCTCTTTCAGCTTAAAACTGTTACCCCTCGTCCTATCACTACACTCTCTGATAAAGAATGTTTCCCCATTTCTCCTGTAGGTACTGGAAGGCTGCTATAAGGTCTCCCCAAAGCCTTCTTTTCTCCAGGCTGAACAACCCCAACCCCCTCAGCCTGTCCTCATAGGGGAGGTGCTCCATCCCTCTGACCATCTTTGTCGCTCTCCTCTGGACTCACTCCAACAGGTCCATGTCTTTCCTGCGCTGAGGACTCCAGAGCTGGACACAGTACTCCAGGTGGGGTCTCACGAGAGCAGAATAGAGGGCGAGACTGACCTGCTCGTCACACTTCTTTTCATGCAGCCCAGGACACAGTTGACTTCTGGGCTGCAAGGGCACATTGCTGGGTCATTCATCACAGAACTCAGATTTTGAAGTCTCAGTTCAACAGTCACTCTATCATTTCATATGTTTGAATGACTCTAACAGACAGCCCTCAAACCTTTTATCAGGCAAGCTACAAAGGCCTGTGAAATTCATAGCTCTACATAAAAAAATAACTTCTTCTCTTAGTAGCAGTATCATCCACCTACAAAAGAACAAAAAACCAAACACAAACCAACATATTTTTATTGTGGATGAACCACTGAATCGTTTGAGAGGAAATGAAACTTATACTTGATTTCCAGAGACCACTGTTTCAGAACTTTGCATCACCATCCAAAATAGAAGACCCCAACTATCCCCTATCCTATGACATTTAAAAAAAAAAAAAAAAAAAAAAAGGCACCACAAGAAGAAAGCTACGCTATAAATTTGCCTTTCTTTTGTCATACAAAATTTATTTCATGCTCGTTTAATCTATTGAAGAATAAACTGTAAGGGCCTTGAAGGTGCCCAAACTCCTAGTTGGTCAGACCCACTTCATCACTAAGGTCTTGCCCGGTCACCACGGGACTGGCTGGCTGACCCTAGTTACTTTCACTTGACCTGATCCTGACCTCGACTTGAATTTCTACTTGGGTTCAGATCTGCCTCCTCTCTATGGACCTGTCTAGCACTTCAGGCTCCTGTCTGAACACAGTTACCATCATCAGATCTACTCTGCTCACCCTGTTCGGGTGCTGTGGGACTGCACCATTTCTCAGTGAGAACTCTACCAAGCGTGAATCCATAGTCACAAGCTATGACAAGTGGTTCTCAGTGAAAGAAATGAAATAGCTTTCATTATTAGTCTGCTTTCATTTATGATACCTGAGGTCACACCAAATGTGTATTTCTTCACAATGTTGCTACATCAAACCATAGCAGGATTACCATGTCTTAATTTGTATGGTACATGGATGCATTTACTTGTGCACAACTTCAATGTGATCAAAAGCTTTTTAATGTTAGGATGTTACTTACATGTTTGTTTCATCACCTCTTGTCTTTCAAACCAATACATTTCTTGGTTTTGTTGGTACAGCATCCAGAAGACACCAATTTACAGCTGAATACTAACTTCAAAGGCATATCAGCCCTTGGGTTCAGTTCAAGGGATTTTTTTTTAAATAATAAAACAAGTAAAAGCAGAGGTTAAGTAGCCCCTGTCTCAAAATCAACAATGTTTCATGATCAATCCACGTAAGCTAATATTTGAAAAAATAAATTCTATTTTACAAACTAAATTTCATTACTTCCAGTAGATACCAAAACAGAAACATAATTTAATTCTATGTTTCCAAAAGAACTAACTACTCAAAATACTGAGCAAACTAGATGTTTCTGCTTTGACTTTATCTTCCCCGAGAGCATATTTATTTGATTCAGTATCAAGCAAGAATCTCTGCTGAAATCTTTTTAATAAAAGGCATGAGAATAGTCATGGGAAACCTCACAAGTAGATCACAGATAATTAGTAAAACCAAAATATTTAAGGAAAAGAAGGATCTCTAGACCTTGGCAACAACTCTTCCACGTGATGCCCCCCTGGCCTCTTTCTCTGACATACTACTTTGTGATTTCACATTAGCACAGGCAGTAACTTCAAAAGTAAGGAAAACAACTAATCACATCATACATAAAATTATCAAAGACAAATAAAAATATGACTACATTTGAATAAGGTGTTCAGACAACATGACTTAGGTTGTCAGGGTCCATCTGGAAATACTGGTTCTATGTGTAAATTATTTTAAAACACATAGTCAGACAAAACTTAAATGTAGATATGCATTAATACCCACTCATTGCAAAGCTTCTATGCCAACGAGATAGCAATTAGGGCTTGGTTTATATATGAGGCCTTCTGCCCCTTCAAGTTAAGCGTGTGGATGAGTAAAGGTAAGCAAGATTACTTTTTGTGGACAGTGGAATGTGATGGAAGTTAGCAAAGACGTAAGGAAGGGAAAAAAACCTCTGGAAAAGGAAAAGTAACAGCTTTCCTATACCAACTTCCGCAAATAAAAGAAATCCAGAACTGTGTTTAACAGTGAGTTCAAGTTACAGAGAAGTTGTTATAGAGTCCTTTTATCATGATACATTGCAGATGAGAAGCAGAGAGCGGATTCTGCCTGACAGCTACAATAGAAGTCTTTCTCTGAAGAGAAATCAGAGTAAACAATTGCCCTTTAAGCAATGTCTTCAAACTGGAAGCATGGTTGAGGTAGTTCTCTAGCACAGGTCTCAGAAACTCTACACAGGACAAGTTACCTTGTCACCTGGTAAGTCATGCAGGGGCAACTACACTGATTCCAAAATCCCTAAGTGCTCTGGGTATCTATACACAATAAATTTTGCTAGATGTTATCTTCATAACTATTACAAAAAGTGAGGAAAAGCATCATGTATTTTTGTTGTTACAGACATATTCTAGAACAATAAAACCTTTTCAGTGGTTGATGCCAAAGGTATTTAAAAGAACAGTGCTCACTGCCACTGCTACCAGTCTGAACTATTGTTGCTGGCAGCCTCCATATCAGGGCTGCTGTTCATCTGGAAGGTCACTGCACTGTATACAGTATCAAGTAAAAACACAAGTGTCTAGCCTAAGGAATACTACCAACTAAACTTTAAGACCATAAAACGAAACTGATTCAGACAGACTCCAATGAATAAATGTCAGTAATGCTATGCTTCCAGAAGCTACCTGCACAGAAGCACGCTTGAAATGTGACAGCTCAGTTTTTAAAAGGCTTAATTATTCCAACTGACATCCTAAACTCACTGCCATATACTATGCATGTTCTTGAAAGTGTCAGCATGCAATAGTGCAGCAGAAAAAAGTTCAGTTAAGTTATTAAAGTAAGTAGCTAAATAAATTAGTTGAACTGGACTCAAAGAAAAGACGGGGGCGGGGGGGAAGCATCCAACATGGTCAGCTCATTTCGACAGTTGAAGCCAGAAGAGCAGGTGAGGAAACACTTCTCAGCTGCGTGACAAGTCAATAGTGCAAAAACTAGAAGCTTTAGAATACATTACAACACAGCATTCTGAGACACAAGGCAGAACTTACACCTAGCCATTCGTACCCTGCATGCTTCAGAAGTAACATGAAGAAGCAAGTAAGCTTGATGGGGGCTGGGAGGAGGCTAGAGTGGGAAAAGGGGTTAAATTCACTAAACTATCTGGGTCAGTCAAACGGCAGAAAAAAAGACTGTAGTAGTACTATACACACACAAAGTTACCGCCAAAATCAAGAAACCTTTTTTTTCCCTTCAAAATAATCCACCTGAAACGCAATTTGTGTTATTTTAGAAACAGAAGGAAACACGGACACCTGAACTTGTGAAACGGCTGCACCCGTTTCTAGGGCTTCCAGCAGCGCTGCTCACCCTACGAGCCCCTCACAGCCCTC
>NW_010137656.1:0-16754 GCF_000699245.1 Pterocles gutturalis
TGACTCGCTTCACCTCTGCACAGGTTTGGAACCGAGGGCCACATCTCAGCAGCACTAGGCATTGGCTAGGAAAAATAAACACAACTTCACGGAGAAAAAAGGCCTGCAAGTAGCTGGCTGCAGAGTCAGAAAGCTCCAAAAATAGAAAACTTGCTTTAAGGGGGAGGGGGGGAAACAGGGTTACATTTGAACACTCCGCTGAGCTTTGTACAGTCCCCTACCTGGCGTCTTGGGAATAAAGTGACAGTGAGGTGTCGGTGGGCACAGCTGGTCGCCTGTCGTCGGGTCGGTGTAGCTGAGCCCCTTCCATCTATTGCAGAATTGGGTCCATTGCTAGTGAGACTGCATGAATCAACATTGCTCTAGTAATTACAAGCTGCATGTAGAAACACTTGATTAGTTTGGAAGTTTGCTTTTCCTACCAGCCAACTGGGTTGGAGAACAAGAAGTGAACTGGAATAGACTCCTGGATGTTCCACATTATATTCTGTGCGAAAAAGGAGAACTGCTGTTCCAGGGAGCAGGAAGGAATGCCCTACCCTTTGCTGCATTTACTCTTATCTTGTGTTCAGTTTAGAGTGCTGCTACTTTTAGATTTCAGTCAGCAAGTAACTTCTATTGAGGTTGGTGATAAACTGATTTATCTTTGTTTAAATCCCATTTGCCATGTTGGTTGTACTGAGCTAGTTTAATAAGCAAATAATACTCAGTTGCACCTGATCTTGCCAGGCTACCTTCTACCTCCACAAATACTCTTTTAAACATAATGTGGGCTGTTTGTGAATACTGTATAGCAGGAGAATGCTTGTGCTTAAAAAGGGGCTGAGAAGAATATCTAATTGTTTTTGCACCTCCTACTTTAGTGCTGACAGATTGTTCTGTGTGATTTCTTGCTCTCTATCCAGAGCGGAAGTTTTGGGTAATTAAATTCTGTGTTGGGAAAATGTAGTTTTTGCATCTGAGATGACATGCAAGGTGCTGTACAGCTCCTGAAGCCTCTTTTGCTGTTGTAGCCCTAGATAGCTGTGAGACATTCTGTAAGGTGAGACTTTGACTGTGAGCCATTCTGTAATCACAGGCAAAACTTAATTTGTCAAGAGAAATGTTTTCTTCTTCCTTTCTTCCCCTTTATGTGTCTAAGTTAAATCTAATTACGGTGCTGTGTAACAGAGTAGGTTTAAAGTCAGCAACAAACATTCAGTGCCCTAATCTAGCACTTGCAACGGAACTGCATTTCATGGAGGTTCTTTGTTTGCTCTTAGACTATTAAAAGGCCTCTGGAAATGTACAGTGTTTTCACCTTAGTGGGCAAACTGGAAGACAGGGAAGCACCACTGGAGAGAGAGACCCATTCCTGTGAAAATGAAGAGCAAGATGACTATTTCCTTGTAAAGAACAATCTAGGGCGAGAGGAGCATATACAGGGGTGGTGGGAGAATGAGGCTCAGGTCCTCTGCAGCACTTTGTTACTTTGGAACTTCTTATGCTGCTACAAGTAGAATGTTACTTGGTAGGTATCTGTCTCTCATATTGGCTTAAAAGCCTCACATAATTTCTAAAACTGGCAGCCTTCTCAAGAGAGGCTCAAAATGCTTCTGTTCTTGCTTTTCTAGTTCAATTTCATCCAGATAGTTTTATTAATCCATTTTAGAACAATAGTCAGAACACCATTATGCTATAAAATAAAAACTCATCCTCCAATATATCCTATGCTTGATCTCTTTTCCTTAGCACGCTCATAAAACAGAGTGCAGTGGCCGAACACTTAATGACATGTATATTAACTTGAATTAATGAACAGTCCTTCTTATGCCTTTTCAAGCTTCATTTAAAAGTTGAGGAGAAATGAGAATCTCATTTTATGAGCTTAACTTTTACTTAGTTCATCTTGGAGGGAGCTAGTGAGCGCTTGGAAGAAATACAAGTCATAAACCCAGCTTTCTCCTTCCTGTTTAAGATTAAACTCTTTCAGCTTTTGTTTGGCTGGACTTTGAGCCAATAAATGAAAAAAACAGAAGAGGAAGTACAGAAAAAGGGAGGTAGGGAAGAAGTGAGGGTGCTTAGTAGCTTGAGACTGCAGAATACAGGAAGCACACGTATGTCAGGAGAACAACTTTGAAAGGAACTGGTGGTGAGTCAGGAGGGAGTCACTCCAGTGTGTCTCTTCCCCATGTTGCAAGAGTGGTAGCTGTGAGCTTGTGCGTTTTCCAGTTAAACTTAAAAGTGGTCTCTGATAGTCACGCTAGATTGCTACGATTGCACATTTGTTCCATTTGTTAAGTCTTAAAATACTAGTTGTGCCTTACTGAATATCTCCAGCTGAGATCTACTGTGTCTATCTGCAATACTAGCTGGGTACGTGCAGCTATAATATACGATATTATACCTTGAGATGCCTCTTTCTAATGTATTGTTGTGAATACTGAAGACTGCTTTTCTCCCCATCACCTTCTTCTTCTGTCCACTAGATTAAACAACAATGGCATTTGTGAAGAGCGGATGGCTGCTCCGGCAAAGTGAGTCATGGGCCTTTTACCTCCTTTTCTCCCCACTGTGTCTACTTCTTAAAAAAACATCAGAGCAACTTAGTAATTCCCAGGTCTTTCTTAAAGCAAGTCTCTAGGTCTGTGGGTTGTTTTTTGATTTTTTTTCCCCCACCTTTAGGACACTTCACAAAATGACCAGTCATGACAGCATTTCCATGTGACCTTTTGGGTATACCAGTGGGAAACAGGATATACCATATGTGAGGTGTCTGACTGGCATTCAGCTTCAGGTGCTGCTCTGTCATTAGTGCTGTATAAGTGGAGATTTGGAAACTTTACCTGACACCTTAACTTAATGTCTTCAATTAGTTATGCCCTCTGCTTGTTCTTTCAAGTTAGAACTAAAGTGCCACATTATGCACTTAAAATAAACTCAGTTGTGACTTTGAATGCTAGATAAAATATGGACCTCAATTCTGTAAAGTTCTGAAGCGGGGATGTTGTAGTACAGGATTTTACTCGGCACCTCAGAAAGTCTTGGGCAACAGTGAAGGATCTCTTGGATAATTTTTTATTAACTCTGGGACACAAATACTTCCCAATATGTGCCCTCAAAAGCGACTGTCTGATTTTTAAGGTACTATTTTACGGCGCTGGAAGAAGAACTGGTTTGACCTGTGGTCTGATGGCCGCTTAATATTCTACGATGATCAAAATCGCCATGATATAGAAGATAAAATCCACATGCGAATCCACTGCATCAACCTCAGAGTGGGGAATGAATGTCGAGGTAATAATGAAACCTTCAGGATTTGTGTATTCAGAGATTCTTTACTGCTTTAGTGCCTGGCTAGCATACCATTTACAACACTACTGCAGAAGTAAACATGTCCAAGAAGTGTGCAGCGTTACTATTGTTAAAAAAAACCCCATCCCCCTCACCACTTTATAGTGCTGCCTGGTGTGAGAGGCAGGACTAGAAATGGGAAACCTCAGCAGATTTTTTTCAAGTATTACTAGGTTCACTTCTAGCATTTGTTAGTACTCAACTTGATGCTGACACAAGTGAAAGACACAAGTGTTGGAGAGTACTTATTGCTAAGTATGGATTGGTTCTGCTGTAAGACACTTCAATTTCTTAGGAATGATGTTCAGAGCTACTTTATTTCAGGACACTCTAAAGTGTGAGAACAAGTTATTTCCTTCTGTAATTAGTTCTGAGGCCATGGAAAGCAGCTACTACTGGCCCTAGTTTATTTTGTCCAGACTTTTGCATAAACTGTCTCCTTTTTTGTAAATGCGATCATGAAATTCTGGTTATAGATATTTCATAACTTGTCTCTTTTTTCTGACTCAGATTTCCAGCCTCCAGAGGGGAAGCAGAGAGACTGTTTACTGCAGATTGTTTGCCGTGATGGGAAGACAGTCAACCTCTGTGCAGAGAGTGCAGATGACTGCCTGTAAGTCTGCCAGAGAATATTGTTTTTGCTGCCTCTTCCTCTTTTATCTCTCTTTTTTCTCTCTCACAAATTATTTTCCTTCTGTTGGACTTTCAGAGACATGTTTTAAGAAAGTTTTCAAGGAAGTAAAAGCAGGCTTTCAGTGAGAAAAAAAAATAATCCTCCTGTAAAAAGTTGGGTAGCTCATGCAAACTGACTGCAAGTTAAGCCACTGAAAACACTGCAGGGTGCAGAGCAGTAAAATAATCTTATCGATATGGTTAACGCGAGACTTGCTGAACAGATTTTCTTTTTTTCTACTTTTCGTATTCTTCAAGTAGTACATGACCCTGCATAGCCCAAGGACATCCCAATCAGTAGTGAAAGGAATAATATAATACTCCATTACTGTGAACTCTCAACTGAGCTTGGCTGTGTATAGTTAGATAACTTCTATCATCAGTGTTTGCCAAGTACGTGTGGTGCATCGAGGGGGCTCCCAGCCATATGGCATGGCAGTATCTGTGTGAAGTATATGTACCTTCTGTTCAAAATGTAATAGCATCCACACCCACACTCTCTAGTCAGCCCAGAGGCAACAGTTCATGCAGGAGATACAACTTCCCCAGTGCATCCCTTCCTACTTCCTTATCCTCAGCGCGTCTGCATGTTACCTGGCTGCTGTGCTTGCAGTGAGGACCTTCAAAACTGCATCTGTTCCATCTTGTGTTCCTCCTCATTCCTTTTCAGCTCTGCAAAGAAAGGAAAATTATTTCTCAATCTTGGTCTAACACCTTTGTGCATTCGTTTTAGTGTATCATTAGGCTTTGACATACGCTCCTGCAGTACCTCTAGTTGCTAACCTTGTTTTTTTCATAGCCCTAAAAAGTGATGTTAATTTTTATCAGTGTTCCACTAAACAGTTGGATTTTTTTTTGCAGGGCATGGAAAATTGCTCTCCAGGATGCCAGAACAAACACAGTAAGTGTACTACCTAGACTTCACACTGATAGAGAAGCAGCACATCACTGTTATGTGTAGCCCAGCAGTTTACTTCTGAAATCATGTTCTATCCTTCTCTGCTAGAGAAAAACAGGGTCATGAGCATGATGGTAAGGCTTGTGGGTGGGGAGAAGAATGATCCTCTGGATCACAAGCACATGTCATCCTTGCAGCCAAGTCCAGGCAAATAAATGCTGGGTGGAAGTGAATGATTCCAGGGAATGATTTCTCTGGGGGGGAGGTGAATGTTTGGGAAGCTGGTCCGTAACGGAAGTGGGTACTGGGCAAAAAGTAAATCTTCTGCAACCAGTAAAAATGTACATTTCACGCTTAGTGTTTGTTGCCTGTTAGGTACAGTGCTAGAGAAAGCTTACTGCAAAGAAGCTGTTCGTTGATGTAGATCCATTACACTGTGGGATGCTTCTTGGTGGAGACTAGGGGAGGAGCAAGAGGTGCTTGGAGGGGCATGCAGGCATGCCAAGAAGGAGGATATTACCACTGCACCTGCATGTTAGCTGTGGAGAGTCAAGAGGTCAGGAATCATAAAAGGCTTTCTGTGAGTCCTGGAGTTCTCTAGAGAACTGTATCTTTGGGAACCTCATCCATCACCTTGTGGGCATTGTTAATTTGTTTTGCCTCCAGACTGCCTTCCAGAGTACTCACTAGCTTTCCTCAGATGGCTAAACGGGACCAATGTGAGGTGTTTCTGTTTCATGGGGAAATGCTGGGTTTTGTAGAAGCTTATCTCAGTTTTTGATGGGTCACACTAACATTGCCACCATACTAAGGCATCTGTCACATGATATCAGTTAGATCTGTAGATATCCAAAGCAAACACTTGTCATAGCACAACTACCCTATGCACAATTGCCTCTGGCTGCAGCTATGCTATGCTGCTTCATGGTGTTAAATAAAAAGCGAAGGAATTATCCTCATGCAGAGGAGACAACACTCATGGTCTGCCTGCTCTAGCTGTAGAGCTTTATCTTGCTAATGCGTGAGATGGTGACTCCTGGCTCCAGGAGTTAGGAGCTGCTGCTTTTCATGTCTCTCACACTCAGCTGCCAGCCCTGCCAGATGGCATACAGAGCGTGCCAGTGCGTCACCTTTGTCAGCCAAGGCAGACCCCTGCGACTGAAAATAGGGCAGGTAGCTCTCTGTACAAGCAGTATCATAAATTAGCACTTTCCAAAGCTATTAAAGGTCTCCAACAAGGACTTGAACTAACTGGGTAACTGGGTTTGAGTCCATCTGTAGGTGTCTGACACAGCTTTCAAAAATACTGAGCATCCAGCAGTGCCTCATAACTTTACTGGAATAGCAGGGTGATCACCCTAGCTGAGAACTATGTCATTTACAGACGTTTGCATGCTTGTGTCATATGCCTGTACAGAGTTCCCTGTAGCAGAACAGAATACATTTATTGCTAAGATGTGAGCATTTGCTGAACTTTTTCTCAGGTGGTGGAAATACCTGTGTTTTCATACAGTGCTTTCAACAGTCTGTTTTGAGCAATCCTTAGAATCTCCACCACAAGTTTGACCTGGGATGTGGCAATAGTATGCCCTCCAAAGTCTTTCTACAGTCCAGGTACAAGAGACAATAGGAACATTCTCTATTGAGCTATTAAAGCATTCACTTGTACATTAAAAAAAGGGAGATGCTTTTTTTCTTGAGATAGGGCACTAAGAGCATCACTGTAGATTTTGATATTAGGGGCAAGAATACAAGGCTACTGTAACAAATCTTGATTTGAGAGCTCCTTGTAGATAGACTCAAGTAAGTTATCACCTTTTCACCTTTGCCCCATGGCTGCTTTCAAAAAGGACCAGAATTATAGGTGGAATTTGCAAAGTAATTCCCTAAAAACAACCAAGCCTCTCAAATAGCTACATTTATACCTCTCTTATTGCATTTTTTTAAGTCTCCTCACAGACAGAAAGTGAGAGGTGGATAAAAATTGTGACAGTGTTCTGCTAAAATGCTCAGGTGCTGCTTTTAGCTGCTGCATTTGTTTCCTCTATCTGCTCTTGAAGAACTTGGTGATACCACACTTGGTGCCAGGAAGCAGCTGGCTTAGTGGTGAAGACTTTTTTAATCTGAAAATGGAGGCTGAACAAGAGGGTAATTTCTAAAACTGCAGCTATGAAATGAGGGAAGGAGTTGGTGTGCTTGCATGTACATGTATGTGCATGCATATACACTGAGGTAAGAAATTTTAATGGCTCCTTCCTGTGGTTGATCAGGCATTTGCATCCTCCCAGGTCTGCTCTCCAAGTACCTTCTTTTTGCAGCACTTTATAAGGTACTGACTGCGTCCTTAACATACAGCATGTGTACAGGTTACTCTTTCTTTGGGGTCATGAAGTTTAATCCTTGGACTACTCTGATGGCTGTCTGTAGGAAAAGGTGATAACTGCTACCTTTCCATGGTGTTTAGGGCTACATGGGATCTGATGTGATGTATGATGAAACAGCCATTTCCTCAGCCCCTCCTCCCTACACAGCTTACGCCACACCATCACCTGAGGTAAGAGTTGCAGTCGGGAAGCATTAAAATAAGTGAGGTAGCACAAGCGGCCATCCCTCACATACTCAAATTGTACTCCCAAAGTGCTGTGTTTCACAGTTAGATCCAGCTTTAAGGTTTGTACAAAAGGAGAGTGAGAGTAGGGCACTAACAATCTATTGTCACCCCTATTTGAGATGGATTTCCTTTGAAAGGGACAAGGCAGATCCGGTGTGGAGGTATATAAAGGGATGGCTGCTCAGTGAACTTGGAAAATAAAGCTTCTTAGAGACAGGGCAGAAGTTATTTGGCTAATCTTGAAAAATATCAGCTGCAAGGCTTTTACCATAAGGAGGTGACTACACTTTCACATTGTGTAAGCACGGGAAGGATATAAAATCAGGAGTTTTAAAAATAGGATTTAATAACTGGAGCTGTCACTTTTAACACATAAGGATTTTGTTGTATCCAAGATGTCATAGCAACACAGTAACTCTAGCTCCTGGATGCACAGTTCTTTTGCAATGGAGAAGCAGCAGCACTAGGGCTGAACCAGTATACATGGGGGATTTCTGGATGTTCTATCTCTTGTGCAGTGATACACAAAGGGGTAGTTTGCAGGAGTATTACTCTTTGCACTCTAGGTGCTCTGCTCCAGCCCCTCGCTGTCAGAAACAGTTGAGAACTAGATGTGGTACTGGGAGCTGTATCAGGGCTAGCGGTGGGCCTCCTCTTTTGGAGAACAAACTTGCTTCCAGAACATATGGCTACAGCATGTCCTGGATCTGACAGTTACTTGTAGTGTGCTAGAGGAAAGTTGGTTGAAGCTTCTTGGGATCAGCTGCCGCCTACCTGGCACTTGTGAGCTCTCCAGAGAGCTACTGTTGGCATACGGGCAGAGAGGAGAAGCTAGGAAGGCTGCTGTGGCTCTGCCTGATGACCCCGGCCCTGCCTTTGCCATTCACCAGCCAGGAAGGGTGGAGAGTGAATGCTGCTTAGGAGCACTTATTTTTTCAAGCAGCTGTTCTGAATCCTTTCCAGGGATCAGACAAACTGTATCAGTATAAACTGGATATTTTACTGAAACTTTGACTACATTTGAAATGAGGGAGAATTGAGCAAAGTGCATAATCAGATACATAGCAGAGAATATTTTTGTAATGGACATTTTTAATTTCCCCAGGTTTATGGCTATGGCTATGATCAGTACAATGGCGCGTATCCCCCTGCTGGTCCTCAAGTCTTCTATGCCTCCAATGGACAAGCTTATGCTGTTCCCTACCAGTATCCATACCAAGGTAATCAGTACCAACCATACCCTTCACCTTCCTGTAGAAGCTATTTGAGTCAGTCTTTCTGGCTTTAATTCTATTAATCACCATCCTTCACCACCCACCACTCCTGCACAACAGAGCGATAGAACAAAACCTGACTTGTAACTGGAACCAAGTCCCCTTACCCTTTCCCAACAAAGTGAGTGCAGTGAAATTTGTATTAAATTATTTGACCTTCCCAATGTGATCCGAACATATTCAATTACTTCATGAACTCTTGCTGAAGCACACAGAACACTCTAACTCCAGTAAGCAGCATGTTTTGTAAGGAAAGATAGAAGAGCCAGAACAAGATTGATTCAGTACTCCCCATTGAGCATTGATGGAGCTTTTGATTCATCTGTTGCTCTTACACCTAGCTTGATTAGTTCAACACTGATGTTCAGCTATGACCTCAGAATTAAATGCAAGTTTCAAAGGTAAATCCACTCCCAGAGCACGGTTGTAACTGGTTCCTTCCCTGCCTGCTGGAATTGCTGTACATTCAGCCTTGTGAAGTCTTCTATTGCTCTCTTCAGGTTTGTGGCTTTCAATCCCAATAAAAGAGGCAAGAGAGGAAAATTGTAGGCTGTCCTTTTAAACTTAGTCACCTTAATTTAGGATTAGCTTTGCATAGAGCAAAGCTAATCCTACAGAACTGGGTCTTTACACTAGTATGGATAATATAAATCAGAAGCTTTAACTTACTGATTGTTTATGATCTGGCTCTGCAAACAAGAATGTCTATTCACAATTTTTTCAGTTTTGAGGGAAATTTTTTTTTCCATTTGACATTTGGCAGGTTATTTCATTTGCCTTTTCCATTTTTTGTTAACAAGGGAGGTGGACCAGCCTAAAGCTTTTATAGCTTTCCTCATCTAAGTTAGTGAAGTCCTAAGATGCAGATCATATGTATGCAAACACAGAGGAAGGTGGGTTCTGTTGGCTCGCAGCAGCTGAAAAGCAGCAGCTTGTTCAAAGTCCCAAGAACCATTTTAAAAAACTACCATCAGGTCTTGGACTCAAGCCTCAGAAACCTGTGTGATAAAAATACAGCATTAAACAGTAACTCTCCGAAACAGTTTGCAAGTCCAGTATGTTAAGATCCTAGTTACAGGTTGGGCATAGTAACCAAGCCTCAATGTTTTCCTTCACTAGGGTTACTGCAACCAAATCTTAGGGGTCCAGTTCACCCCTAGCGACTAACTTAACCCCTATACGTTCAGCTTCATTGCTTATTCTCTGAATTGACACAATCCTTCTCATGAGGTTCGCAGTCCTGCATCATTGAGAGTCAGTGAGAGCCTTTTCCACTTGTATTACTTGGATTACGTCAGTATCTTTTTTAAAAAAAAAACATTGTAGTATCTTCAAGAATATTTAAACTTCCTGAAATGTCTGGAAAGGAAGGCAGTACTATTATGTTTGCTTTGCAGGGAGGAGCTAAGTCACAAAACATGACAAGTGGAGCTTGTACAAGTCTGTTGCAGAGCAAGGGTCAATTGGTGGTTTCTTGAGGCTTAGGTTAATTCCTTACTACTGGGCCAGTCTTCATCGGAAAAGAAATGTAGCAGCTGCCACCAGGTAACAGATCAGTCCAGGATCTGAACACTGAAGTCAAGTAGTAGGCAGTAATTGTGGAGTAAATAACTGATACACAGTTTCTGACAAACCACTGTCTCAAGAGCTGCCAAAGATTTTTTTTGGGGGAGGGAACCACACTATTTGCCTCAACTTCAAGGTTGAATCAATTTTTAGACCCGTTTCTTGCATTTAATCCACTGTTTGACAGAATGATACAAGTAATTAATAGGTTCTTTGCTAATTAAATACAGAACAGTGTTCAGTTCTACATTTGCGATGAGCTTTTCTCCCAGATATTAAACTCTTACAAGGCTAGAAATGTTGCTAAGCCTCTGTATTTACTTAATAAATGTGGAGGCTGAACCCAAGGCAGAGATGTATTCTGTCTTTGTAGCTGAGATCATCTTAGTGTTCAGTGGAAGGAAGAGGGTGAAAAGAGGGGTCTATTCTGAAATCACAACACATGGTATTAAGATACACATCTATTTTGCCACCCTCCTAACAATCTCTTATTACCTAGGACCTTATGGCCAGCCCCCTGCAAACCATGTCATCATTCGAGAGCGTTACCGTGACAGCGATGGAGATCTCGCCCTGGGCATGCTTGCTGGAGCAGCAACTGGAATGGCTCTGGGATCATTATTTTGGGTCTTCTAGATTACCCGTTCCTATCTTTGTAGTTCCAAAAACCTTTATTGTGTGCAATAATATATTGGCAATGTTGTTTACTGTTAAATTTTAAGAAATGCAATAGTTATTTTTCAGTAGTGACATCTTAATAACTGATTCTTAACTGTCTTAAGGAGAGTTTAAAGGCACCATTTAGTTAAGTGGTTGGAGATAGCATGTGCTGCTCTTGAATTCTGTTCTAATGTTTGGAGTTATAAGGTTTGTACTGATAAGGATCAATATGAGCACCAATATAACATGGTAGCAGTTGCTAGCTTTATGAACAGACTGTTATTGTAACAGACTGTTACTGTAAACACCATAAAAAAATGTTTTTTTCTGGGGGTCTAAAATCTGGTCCAAATAGGAGGTTTACAGGAGCCCTGCATTAGTGTATATATGTATACTACTGGCTTCTAAACATTCCCTGGACAAACTAATAGCTCAGTAGAAGCTCTTTGGCATTAGGTAGTCTCCTATGCTTGGGGGTTTTTTTGTTTTCAAACTTGCCTGCAGATGGTAATGTATTTTCCTAGATGGAGTCCTATACCTGTCTCTCACACCATCCAGGTGAAGTTGTCTTTGAGAAGGTATAAGCAAACTGCTAAGAAGCGGCAGTGCCCCTCAGTTATTCTGTTTTCCCAGAAATGTGAATGGCCAGTGGCAAGGAAGACCAGTGTTTGTTGTTCCATCTCTATATCCTGAATCACTCTTCTCTGGTCAGTTGGAAGTAATGGATCTTTCGCTTTGCAAATGGTCTTCCTTGTGTGTAGAACAGTCGCCTCAGACACTGTGCCAGCTGCGTTGCTGAGGAAGAGGCCATTGTCTAGTGTCTCTGCTCCTTAACTGCTGTCACCCTGCAGGGTCTGCAGGAAGAGAGCCAACTTGAACAACCCTTGCCCTGTCGGGCCTACCAGAACCCCTCTGCAGGTGGTAATAGTCAAGAGGGGAGAGACAAACAGCACGAGTAGACCTTGCACACAGGCACTTTGACATCAGCTGCCTTGCCATGGCTAGGACAGAATGGCTGCCTCTTAGCCTCCAGGGTTTCCTGAACCAGGTTCATTAGTTGCAATGAGTTTTGAGCACAGCTAATCCTGGGTCTGTTCTATTCACACTTCCCCCTCACATTCAGAATGTCTCTTCTTACCTCCATGACTACTTGTTGAGGAAAACACTCCAAGGAACCTGGCTGGCTTTGCTTATACGTCTGGTTCTTAAACAGTGTGCTCCGGCAGGCTGCTCTGCTGTGGACTGTAGCCTGGAGTGCAGCAGTTATGTGTGTTATGTGGCCTATTACCTTATCCTGTTCTAATCCATGCTGAGCTCGGCTTGGCAGGGGAAAAAACACTCTGAAGAAATGCACATGCTTTCTTATTCAGGTAAAAGAGGCAGGGTGCCTAAGTTGAGTTCTTTATAGTAAGAGGACTTATTTTTATACTTCTGCTTTTGGCTTCGTATATTCACACTGTTTTAATAAGTCTTTCTTATCCTTTCATTCAGAAGTAGGTTAATTTCCTTAAGGTTCATGGGGTTTCAGGTATGTCAGGCAAGATGAAAACAGATGAGAACATGCACCCATATAAATTTAGATCAAGCCTCAACCTTTTTCATTTCATCCTAAAGCCATCTTGGCTCTATCCTACATATTAAAGCAAGAGAGGTCTCAGACAAGAGTTTGGGTAGCAGTCAGGGGAAGCACTAAGCTTTCATGACTCTTAAGATCAACTCAACAAACCGAAATCATCATAAGTAAACAGACAGATGTAATCTTGGCTGCTTTACTAAGAGTGGGCCTAATCTGGGGAATGTAAACTTACTTCAAGAAACTTTGTCTCAAGCCGTACACCAGTGTGCATGTATGTCCTTTCACAGATTAATACAAACTGCATATGTTCTGACAGTGGTACATACTGAAAGGACTTTTTAGAGGTTCAAAAGAGGACTAAAGCAAAAGTTCCCTATTGCTAGTACAAACGAAAAGAAATTGGATTACACTACTGAAGTTTTCTTAGAGGCCTGGTTCCCTTGAGGTCAGAAAGAGATGGTAACTGGCTGGAACTTAAGTGAACAAACATTTCTAGCCTTTTTAAGCCTTGAGATAACCTTGAAGCTGATTACAGGTCTACACTGCTGTTTAGTTTGCACTTTGCAATATAACTAGTTCTGCAAATGCCTCTCTCTCCTCTTCTGCCTGTGTGATGTTTAGCTTGTAAGGGGCGGGGCAGAATAAAACAACTGAACATCATTGTGATTTCTTTTGAATTTCATAAAGATTGTGAAAGAATAGCACAAAGTGCATCTTCTAGTCATTTACTTTAAATTCAGAGTTTTATTGTGTGGGCTTTTTTTTTTTCTTTTTCCTTTTTGCAAGTGCTGTTGATCACAGCAGGGGAACCATGTCTCTTGCATTTTCAGGAGATAAGTGTATCTAGGCCCCCAGTTTCTTCAAGTGAAGTATGTAAGATAAAGACTGTTGATTACAAAACATTCCTGGGTTGAATTCGAAGCAAGGAATGATCTTTTTAAAAGTTCAAATTGAAGTAAGTCTCCATTAAAAAAAAAAATAACCTCACCCCTTCTCAAGGGGAAAAAAAATTACAAATTGAAGCTGAAGATTCTAGTTCCATCTTGGTAACAATAAGCTGCTTTTATACAAAAATCACGAGCTACTTTTCTATCCTGGTAGCACAGGCATTTAGAAGCTAGAAAGCAAATGTACAAAACTCTGCTAGAGCATATAATGAGGAGAGTAGTTATTGCAGGTGCTTAGCCTTTCTGATCTCACTGCAGAAATAGAAGTGGAAATGTCTTGGTGCACAAAGCAGCAGCATGGGGATACCTGCTTGAATTCACTAGTTGTTAAAGCTCATAGACTTGCTTCCTGAAGACATGGCCGTACCTCCCATTGCTCAGGAACAGAGTGGAGGTTTGGTCATATCTATAATAATATCTGGCTAGATACATAGTCATGACTCAATAGCCTTTCTCTGCCCAGTCCAGTACGTCATATATCTGCAGTTTGTGTAGATCCTGTGTGAGCTGGAGGAGCAGGGCCAGGGTGGATTTCGGCACTTGGAGGGACTCCCATATCAGCTCCTGCAGAGAGGTGATCCCATAGTGATGGGAGGAGGCAGTGGGTGTGGCAAGATAATTTTCAAAATAGATTGAAATGACAGTCCTAAACAGGTGTATGTTTCTGAATCATGCTATTCGTGATGCTGTGATTCCAGTTATAAGTGCAACTGCACAGCACCCAAGCACATCTTTCCTAACTGGGACCAATACTTGTCTTCCATAAAGCTATGGGAGGTCCACAGCCACTACAGCACCACTGTTTCTGCAGTGCACACTATCAGTTAAGGATGACTAAATGCATTGTATAGCAGCTACAGTCCATTCAGAATTAAACACCAGTGCTTAAAGAGGTCATGAGTCTGTATGTTCCTCTGTGACTAGTTACTTTTGGATTTCCAGTTATGCACAGATGGACAGCACAAGGCTTCCAGAAAGTGGGGTGGAAATGCTCAGCCTTCTGGTTTAAAAAGGTGAACCAGGGCCCCCTCCCAAATTCTTAGCTATTGGCTTCTTTTGCTTGAATGTGGGGGGCTAGGGAGTCAGCCTCTTCTAGGGAGTGGGTAAAGGCTTATGAACTGGACAGGAGAGGGTGGGAAGAGTTTATGTAGAGAGCAACTGCACTGACTTGGCAAAGACACATCTTTCCTAGTGCTGAAGGACATTCTGAGCTGTTTCTAGATGGAGCTACACTAAAGGTTACAGAACTCTGGTTTAATTTTGTTTGTTCTTTAGCGAAGATTCAATAGATGATGGAGCCAGCTAAGCAAGTTGAGTAAAGGAGAAAAATTCACACCCGTGTTTCTCAGATGTGTTTGTAGCTTTTCCTCCTCATTATATGACTGAAGTTGATATGTGTAAGTCATGGAGGGTAGCATGCAGCAAATGCTTCCCTCCCCAGATCTTTTGTGTTCTTGTGCACTCTCTGTCTTAACTGCTGCTTTTACTATATGTCCTCATTCTCTTTATTAATTTTTAGCAAAATACCATTAGCAATAAAATTCATATTTAAGTGTAATTGTTTTGTCTTCACATGTTTACTAGCCTTTGTGCAACATTTTTCATTTAGTCTCTAGACAGATATACCTTTTTCAAACAGGTAGTCAGCTTACGGGTTTCCTTTGCAAGGAAACAGTGCCGTGATGACTTCTGTGCACCTCTGGTCTTTCCTAAGCAGTTACAAGGGTGACTTTACCTGGTATAAAAATGAACTAAGACAACTGTGGAGTCGGAGCTCAGGCTGACATACCTCAGTCATCTCAGCTGCCATTTAATAAAGATGATATAATGTCTATGAAATCAGCACAGTAACTCCGCACTAACACCACTATACCAAGATTACAATTAAGGCCTATTTCCTTTTTAATGGAGTTGAAGGCTTTGACTCAGAAATGCTTAATCTTGGATATATGCAACACTGATCCAGATTTACAATTTGACATTGTGTTAGCAAATAAACAGATTTGTACTGTTTAGTATTACAGTAAGCAGCTTGGAGCACAGATGTTGTTCTGCGCAAAATGCTACTGGTTGCTGTATTGATATTTCCTGCTTATAAATTGCTTCAGTGGAGTTGGGTACAATCAATAAATTTGCTTAGACAAAGACACTAAATGACCACAACCAGCTCTACCACCTAAAGGGAGACTATCTTGTACATTTGCTGGGAATTAAACTATTTGTCAGAAGGATCACAGTGTGTTTTGTAAAACATTACCCTTGCTTTATGCACATTTTGTTTTTACTGTTGAGGGGCGGTGGTTTTTTTAGCCACTAATCTGGGGGAGGAATGAAAACTGCTGTTTCAACCAATGAGTTAATGTAGGAGTACACGTCACTCTTCTCCCCAGCCATTCTATGTTGGCTATGCTTATTTTCAGTCACCAGTTCCATATGATGGATTTACTACGCTAAGCAAACTGTTACGTACACTTAACCATGCCCACCACAGAGCACACCTTTACTGAAATCTCTGCACCACAACAAGTTAGGGAACTGAATTTGCTGTTCAAGGCTTAGCAGCTCCATACTTTCCTGCACTGTCAACAGCTTAGAGAATGGGCTTTGCCTCTGTTGCTGTTTTGCCTTCTCCTACTGCATGCCTTGCCCTGTTTGTGGTCACTAAATGCAACCACAGTAATTAACTTGGGCTGTATTCCTACAAGGACCTTTATCTGTCCCTCTCTCCTGTTGCAGTTCCACTACAAGGCATTGAGGTGAGTGGGGAGCATTTGCTGTTCCCTCCATTGCAACAGAGATGAAAGTTCCTGCCCGCCCCCAGATATGTGAGCACTTACTAACTACAAATGAGAGCTTACAGCAACAGACTGGTGCTAATGCACTGGTCTGGGAGTCTGCTAATTACCACAGCTTACCTCATGAGGTTTCCGAGTTTTCAAGGCTTCACTACAAGGCTCCAAAACTCACAGGGCCATTAAAAACTCCAAATGTATCCGCATTAATAATCTAAAGTTTAAAATCCATGCAATGATGATTTTTAAGGCGCAGGTTGTGAAACTTTCAGACTGGCAACACTGGGGTTAACCTGACTGGATATGGTGGCTGCAATACCGACACGGCCTAGTTCTCCACATTCTTTCAGGTACCAAAGGGAACTGTGCATTTTGCAAAGGAGCAAGTCTTCAGACATGAGAGGTGTGCTCAAGAACAGAGTGAT
>NW_010137657.1:0-7708 GCF_000699245.1 Pterocles gutturalis
GCTGCCTGCCCCCGTCCCGGTGAGCGGACATCAGCTCCAGCCCCCGCAGCGGAGGGCAGCGGCAGAGCTGTGCGACGGGTGCCGCACATTTTTGTATGGATGATGTTACTTTTTGGGAATTGTATTTCACTCTCTGCCCTTTCTTCCTCTGCCCGTTTGGATTTTCCAGACCGACGTTTCTGGTGGCAGTTCCCTGGAACATCAGACCTGGAGCAAACGTGACTGTGGGGGTGGCTCTGCTGCCGGACAGCCCAGAACAGGTCACCATGAGGGGAGAGCTGATCAGAGATAACGAGACCATCTTGAGCAGGGAAATGGTCTTTGAGAAAGGTAAGAGAATGGAGCTGGCCTGGAAGGGTTTCGGTTTGCCTTCTCCCAGAAATATTTTGTTGCTCCCAAAATATTACGGCTTCTGAACAGTACTAAAATAGGAACTTTATTTTATCAAGTAGAGGTCACTTATGGGAAAGTAATCTTGTACTCTGCTGGCTCTGTGTGCAGGTGGGCGACTGAGCTGGATAGCGAGTGGTTGCATGGCTGTGCCAACTCACTTTAAACTCTGAAAATAATCAGCAAAGTGTGATGGATGTGGGGTTTACAAAGAGCCAGGAAGTACTCTGGTCAATGTAGTGGGGCCACCAAAGAAGTATTGGAGGAAGAGGTACTCAATGGTGGGCTTGTTGTTAAGGTGCAAGGTGGAAGCAAAAGGGTAATGGGAAGGGTGGAACAACCAAAGTGATAAAGCCTCTGGAACTGGCTGCTTCTCATGCCCTAAGAAAGGGAGGACCTGAGGACAATAGGAAGGTGGAGGTGACTGTGTCAGACACCATTGCTTGGAAGCTCTGTGTATTTGCAGAAATGGAAATTTTTAAGGATCAAGGACTGAATTGTGGGACGGGTTGGGGACTGAAGATAAGCAACCTTAGAACAGCCTGGTTTAATACATGCCCCCTGGGCAGCAGTAGAGGATGTGGTGGCTGTTCTGAGTAGTTGGAGAACTGAGATGTGCTCGTCACTGCTCCTTTTCATAGAAAAGGCCAGCTGGGAACAGAAGCATAGAGATGTCCTGCCTGAGAATTGCCCTCACTGGAAAAAAAGTACTTTAGAATAATAGAATCATAGAATCATTAAGGTTGGAAAAGACCTCAAGGATCATCAAGTCCAACCGTCAACCCAACACCACCCAACCCACTAAACCATGTCCCAAAGCACCACATCGACATGTTTCTTGAACCCCTCCAGGGATGGTGATTCTACCACTTCGCTGGGCAGCCTGTTCCTTTATCTGCATAATCCAGCTTCTTTTTAGCATGAGGCAATATGAATTACACCCAAACTCTATCTTTTTATTTGTCAAACGTAGAGTTTGGGGGCAGTATGAGGCCCTACAAAAATGCACCCTGCTATGATACACTTTCTCCTAGTTGGTGTCAATTAGTTTTTCTGTTAATGTCTTACAGTTAATGTAGATGCCTTAATTGGAAGCATCACGCCTTCATTTCAAAGCCTCCATGAAAGCCCACCTCTCTTCACAACCTGTATAGAAGACGAGGCTTTGAGTGTGATCAAGTGCATTTGACCAGATCAAAAAATTCATGGCCCCATGATGCGGAAAAGCATATCTGATCAAAACTCTTCTTGCTATTCCAAATATTCTGAAAAAGTTCTCCAGAACTATGCATTGGCAGGTTTTACTTCAGGTTGGGTATTGTTTATCCACTCCAATTTTATGTTATCATGTATATGTCCTCCAGCAGCCAGTGTAAAAGCGTAAACCTGAGGCAAACTTCCTGTAGTGCTATGGCTAATTAAAAAAAAAAAAAAGTTAAAAAAATCAAAATGTTCACATCTGATTTAAATAAAATTTATACACCTGATCTGTTTGTGTCCAAATCTAACACTAATGTTTGCATACGAGCAAAACAGACTGGCTGTCATTGCTATGGTCCTCAATCTCAAGTCTCCGTATGCCGTATTCAAGTTTTGCTTGTCTAAAAGCACAGACTAAGCCTCTTGGACTAGACATATTGGAGGATGCAGCAGTGGATAAAGGAAGATTCTTATTCTGTGAAGAAAATAACTTTGATGTATTTATTATGCTATTAGTAGTGAGCTTGCCTGTTTAAGTTCACAATTCCTCTTCAAGCTTTTCCTGGCAGGATTTTGAAACAAACAAACAAACAAACAAAAAAGAAAACAAACCCAAACCAACTGACTTAATGTTTTTAAAAGAAAAACTACCTTCCCATTTTCTTCCTCTAACTATACTAGCTTTTATTTCCTGCTTCCATTCTGCTTAGCATCAAGTTCAGTGAGCCTTGCATGAGTTTGAACCTGTCTGTTGTTGTCTTTTTCAATGTTAAAAAGCAGACAAGCAGCTGGTAATTCCAAACATGTTAAAATATGTGGATGTCTGTATCTGCACAGCATACGGAACAATGCTTGACCCTGGGACTTGCTCAGGTCAGAGGGAACAGTGGGTGATCAGGAACAGGGCATGACACAGACTGGATACAATGAGGAAGAAGGAGAAATGCTGTCGTGCACTACTTGAAGTGCATGGGTTTATTGTTAGTTTTTAATCTTTTTCCTGTCTTTGAAACATATATTTGGATTTTCTGTGCTTTTTTATTTGATGAATGGCATAGCAAAAAAAAAAAAAAAAAAAAGATGCGGAGCATGCAGTGTATTTCCTCTTGCAAAAATCTTTAAATTTAGTATGTGGCTATTCATTCCTTAAAGTCAAGTTATATAACTTGTGAGTCGTTTGTTCTCTGTGTACAAATAGTAAGCAAAACTGTTAGGGCCAGGAGCAAGGCCAGTCTGTCATGTAATGGAAGATGGAGTGTTGAAGCCGTGTATCCGAAGGTGCTGCAGGAGTGGGTCAGTTGTGAATAGAGTTACTGAGAGAGAAAGCAGTTTGTTAGATAAGATTCTAAAGCTTTGAATTCTTCACTGAAGAACAACACAACCATAAGATAAAATAGGTAACGATATTGTTGTAGCCGTTTTAGTCTAAGAACGTGACTGAAGGCGTTCTGGGGGAGGTTTTATTAGGCCAGCTCTTGCAGTTGAAGGAAAAGACCCCAACATATCTCCCGGCACACAAAATCTTCTTTAAATGACATCATTGCTGCGTCTATTCGTGCCCGG
The DNA here is from genome assembly GCF_000699245.1 of Pterocles gutturalis. Classification (NCBI taxonomy): domain Eukaryota; kingdom Metazoa; phylum Chordata; class Aves; order Pterocliformes; family Pteroclidae; genus Pterocles; species Pterocles gutturalis. Next base: position 3,154 of record NW_010137657.1, read on the forward strand.
AAAGTGTTGCTTTACCTGTCATCTGGGCTGGATAGGTTGCCCAGAGCAGCTGAGACTGTGGTGTTACTGTTCCTTGGGTGCGTGTAAGTTTGGTGAGTTTTGTTGCCATGTGTCTGTGCAAAACAAGTATCAAGGGAAGCAGGATGTAGCTGAAGTTGTTGAGTGTGCTGAATATCCAGAAAGCTGGAAGTGATCACCCGCCTTGGTTAGGCTGCAGGTTCAGTGGCACTGGTGCCTAAGTTGGCTCAATTATGCTCTGTATTTTTCCGTGCATGGTGACACCAAAAGCAGGGGGTTAATTGCTTTGAGAAACTGATCTGACCGAAAAATAATATTTTTATTTTAGCGAATATTTTTTTAGGCAGACAGGTTCCCTGGTTTGGTGTGCAAACTTTTGTGCTGATGGTAGTGAGATGGGCGGGGAGCTGGGAATTGGATGCTGGGGATAGAGGGCAGGCTGAGGACACCTTTTTTATTAGTGCTGTTTGATTGTGCAGGACAACTTCAGCCGAGTGCCTGAGTGTGAGGTCTACTGCATACCTGTCTGACAAAGAGTACCTGCAGTTGCTCAGAGTTAAGGATGCTCTCTCATTCTTCAGCAGCAGCTCAGAACGGTACCTGTGCTTGTCTTTAAATTTCTCAGTTAGCTCCATAAAAAGATCTTGTTGAATTAGAGGCACAGTTATTTTTTCTTTATATAATACAACCGTGCTTTATATAAGCAATAGAGTGCTTGCTCTCTGATGGCTGGTAAAAGATTCACCCGTTTATTGTTACTGGAAATGGAATTCTGATTTCTGAGTGATTGTTGACCATTAGAGAAACAGTTTAGCAGTGGAACTTGGCTTACATTGTTATCTTGTTTTTCACATAACAAAGGGAAAAGTGCCCAGTTTGTGTTCTTTGGAGTGAGTGAGAAAGTGTGCAGGCACGTTGATTTAAAGGAGCGTTGATGTTTTGATCATGGCTTAGCATGCCAGAATCCAAAGGTATTATAGCAAGGGAGAGTGCTTAAGACCAATGTTCTGGTACAGAAATTAAGTTCATTAGATTAAATGTAGTGAAAACAGACCAAGTGAATGTCTGCACGCAGGATGTTGCTGCTACAGGTAAACTTTGTGTGAGCAAGCACAACCAAAACAGAAAGTCAGTGTGTCACCAGGAGAGAGTAGTTTCCATTGTCTACAGCAGGCTCCAGAAGAACACAAAGCAGTGACTAAAGCTGTTTCTGTGCACGAGTCAAGCCCTGACTCATTTTCTGTGAAGATGCACTATCAGAAAGATCTCACCCTGATTGAAAATGGCTGCAGAAGATGACAACGGCTTATGTGCAGTTTGAGCTGTTGGGTTTTCTGGGTCAACAACAACAACAACAAAAGATGAGAATAACAGACAGGCAAGCTAAACTGTATGCGTGAATGGCTTGATTTTCAGTGATTAGGGTGAAGGGTGACTCTTGCCACACATATTTATCCCGTCATTGATCAATAAAGACGTAGTTTGAGTTGGCAAGAAGTGTTGTCCTACAGGGTTTGCTACCCAGATACTGCAGTGTGTGTTGGTGTATGAGAAGCCTTATATCTTAATTGCCAGAGCTTTGTAAAGTCTGTTTTCCTTGTGGGTACTGGAATGGTTTGTAAGGAGTTAAGTAGCATGTCAGTTGAAAAACAAATTAGTTCTAGGACACACTTTCATGTGTAATGAGGTGTCATCATTTACCCGACTGCATGAACCATTTTAATACTTAAGAATAAGATTTAGTTAGAGCTTTTAGTGGTGAAGGTACAATAAAATGTATTTAAGGCATGGTGGGTGAGAACTGCTTTGTGAACTGAAGAATCTGCCTTAAAATAGCATGTGTAGTTTGGGTTCCCTGTAAATCGCTTGTATGTGTTAATTAATCTGGCTGCTTTTCTGTACTTTTAGACAGGAGTAAACTTACCTGTTAACAGAAGTTACTGAGCTAGAGTGTGGTGAATACTGAGCTGGGATTTTCGAAACATGATAGGGTTTGTGAGAATGTCTGTCAAGCTCAGACATGTAGTGTTCATCCATAGAGACAATGGAAAATCTGCTTTTACCAGAAGGCATGTTTTGCATACTTAATAAAATAGGAGCACATTAGTATGTGAAACAGTGAAAAGCACTAGGAATAGTAAGTTGTAAAGTAACAGCAAAATGGGAATGAATGGGCTAAGTACCTCAGTTAACCCTGAGTTGCCTTTGTACCTTGCTTCAGAATAAAATGACTGACTCATTGGTGACCACAAAATTTATGCTGAAAATCTGTGGGTTAAAGGGTTTTGATAGCAGTTTAGTGGGACAGCTCCTTTCTGCCTAATTCTGCATCAATGCCTAAAAAGTCGAACAGTTGAAGATCGTGAGTCCTGTGATTTTGTGTCCATAACCTCCACCTCCAAATGTGCGTCATGAAAAATAAGTTGTCAAGTAGTCAGCACAGGCAGATGATATATGCAGAAAAGTTTTGGGGAAGGAGATGTTGGTGTGTTCTCTTATGGGCTTTTGTATTGCTGGAGTACATATAAGAAAAAAAAACAAACCGGGTTTCTGTGCCTGTTGTTTGACCCATCCTGCTAGCAGGCAGGGAAGTGGGAGCAGCAATCCCATCCCGTGCTTGAGCCTGATCTCACTGATCAGATGCAGTTTGAGGTTTGAGGGAAAAAAAATTATCTGTTCATGCCCAAGGTCATTCTGGTCACTGTGTTCTTCATCGATACCCAGCCAAGGAGAGTGTGGGAGATTGGGCGCTGCAGGCTGTTTGGCAGTGCTGCGGGGAGGGTGGAATCATTCACTCACAGCAGGAGCGGCGGCAGTGGGGCGGCTCTTACAGAGGGGGGAATATTGCGTGTGCCAGTGTGGGGTTCCCTGCTGCTGCTGTGAACTGGGGGGGCTTTACAGCTTCTAGGAAAGGGAGGAGAGAGAAGAGCAAAGTAAAGGTTGTGAATTTGGGGGGAAAAAAAAGTGATGCCAATAAACAACAGGAATTGGGAGGTGAGATGCTATCAGGAACAAGAAGAAAGGGAAGTGAAGGGAGAAATCTCTTGAGGGATCCCTGTTAAAGGGCTAAGTACACATTACCCTAACAGCAGAAGGGTAAGAGATAGAGTAACTAAACACGATCTTGTCACTGGCCAAAAAAACAACAGAAAAAAGGAAAACCATGTGCATAAACCGAAATGAGATCAGATTACAAAGGTTGAGCTTAAAGGAGTAGCATGGATAAGAAAGGACAAAACTGGGAAGGCCAAACCATGAGTAGGAAGGAATGTGAAGGATAATAAGGCAGGATTTTAAAATGTCATATTGATAGCAAGAAGACTAGCACAGGATGTGGCTTGCTACTCTGATGAGGAGGTCAGTGATGCTGAGTAGGCAGTAAGTGTTCAGTCTTCACTAAGAGGATCAACTAACTGCCATGGAAAAGGGTTAAGAGTTAAGGCAACAGGAGGGGAGGAACAGGACTTGACTTTGGTGAAGTAGATGTTTAGGCCTGATAAAATTGCCTGTAGAATATGTAGGGAATTGACTGAAATAATTTTAACACTGATAGTGAAGTTTTCAGAGCATGAGTGAAGAGAAAGGTTCTGGAAGACTGAAAACCTGCAAATAAAATGTGTTCCACCATGGGTTGTAAGTGGAGAAGATAGAATCATAGAATCATAGAATCATTAAGGTTGGAAAAGACCTCAAGGATCATCAAGTCCAACCCAACACCACCTAACTCACTAAACCATGTCCCTAAGCACCACATCTACACGTTTCTTGAACAGCAGGATATTGTTATATTTTGACTTTAGGAAGGCTTTTGACAGTCTGGTGTGGCACTCTGACAAGCCAGCTGGGGAAGTGGGGACAGCTGGAATAATAACAGGAACTGTTATTAAATACATTTGTGGCTGTATGGAAAGTAATATTCACAAAGTAGGTCTAAGTGGTTCACACTCAAACGGGAGACAGGTTGTCCTGAAGCTGTATTGTTCAGTATGACTGGCATTGATGAAAAAGGGAGAATGTTTATTAGATTAGTGAAGGGGTGGCAAGGATGCTGGGAGAAAGGATTAGATTTTGAACTCATTTTGGCAATCCGGGAAATGATCAGGGGAAAAACTGGAGTGTGATTCACTAGGGCAACTGCATAGTTCTGCTTTTGTTGAGGAATGAAAGAGCGTGCATTTACTGGATGGGGAACAAGGTGAGGCAGCAGTCCCGCAGAAAAGTGTGTGTGTGGGAGGGTGGGTGGGTGATGGTTTAAAGGTAACAGAAGGTGAAAGCTTGTAAATAATACTGTGATACTCAAAAAAGAATCATAGAATCACAGAATGTTTTGGGTTGGAAGGGATCTTAGAGATCATGTAGTTCCACCCCCCTGCCAGGGGCAGGGACACCCTCCACTAGCCCAGGTTGCTCAAAGCCTCATCCAGCCTGGCCTTGAACCCCTCCAGGGATGGGAATCCACAGCTTCTCTGGGCAACCTGTTCCAGTGCCTTACCACCTGCTCAGTAAAGATTTTTTTTCCTAATATCTAATCTAAATC
>NW_010137658.1:0-10636 GCF_000699245.1 Pterocles gutturalis
GAGCCCGGCCGGTCCCGGCGCGGGAGTTACGTGCGTCTCAGCTGCCCTCCGGGAGCTGGAGCCCGGCACGTTTCACCCCCAAAAAAGGCAAAACCCGTGCTGGTTATTTTCTTCCCCTTCAAGCCGCGAATCCCGCCAGGATCACAAGCAGTCCGTGCTGCTGATGCTGCTGGAGCTGCAAACTCCAGGCCCCGACACATGTGGGAGCAGGTCACGTATCCCACGTTTGTTCCCCTTGAATCCAGCAGTATCTGCCCCTCAGTGCACAACGCCAAGCACAGGTCTCCCCCGCTGGACTTATTCCCTGACAGCTCTGTCGAGAGCCAAGCAATACTTTCACATCAGATAAATTCATACGCAGTGAGATATGAATTGTCAAAGGACTTTATTTGATTTAGGTACACACTTCACATTAAAGTGTGGTTATAATTAATAAGATACAATTCTGAATCTTATTAATCCCTTAATGCTTATCTGAAAAATCGGTCAGGCGTGGTAAGCTAAGAGCAGCTATAATAATCAGCAAGGGATGCAAGATTAATTCAACTGCAAAATGTCAATGTTATGAAATTCAGGTACACTAGGAAACATTATTGCTGCATTGTTGTACTACTGTTCACACATTTTTTGTCATGTAAAAGCCATGATGTGCCAAAATCCTTTGATTTTTCTTGGATTTTTCCCCCTCTTGTTTACATGCACAAGCACATGCACAGTCTTGTGCCAGAATCAAGTATTTGTAGACCCTGAACATCTAGCCTTTTTATCAAGTGTAATGCTGCTGCTTTGACAAATCAAGGGCTGAGAGGGATATCTTCTGGTTGTAGCTGAAGCTGGTCCGTTACAGCTCTATTTTTCTCCTTTCAAGAGTTTGAAATTATGAGTTAGGCAGATCTGCCTCAGAAAAAGCCACTTTAGAGAATTAGAGACGTGTCTTGGAAAGCTGAGTCCACAGCCTTAATAAGTCATGTCTTCCTCAGGTGGGCATCTGCTGCCCTTTGTTGGCAAATCAGGTTTTCTGGTGGACAGTGTGCTTGTTCCCTTGAAGCACAATGTGTTTTTCACATCAAGTGCTTGCAGCAGCAGTCAGACACATTACTTTTCCATGTGAAGATAGAACACCAGGAGAAACAAACCCCTACAGTAGTAATTTTGTTTGTTTTTATTTACTGGTGCTATTCTACTTCATCTATTGGCCCCTGGCTTTTGTGGGAAGCATGATGGTGACGAAGGTGCATGACAGAGACTGTGCTTAGGTTAGAAACTCTTTCCCCATACATACAGGTTGCACCCAGCAATAGTCTCCATAACATTATGCTGGAATGAGTTTATAATCTGAGCAATCACAATCTTTGTCGCACACCTTCATCATCACCAAGGAAGGGCAACTGCCTGCCTAGCCCACAGGCACTCTGCAAGAGCTCTCTCGTTCCCCTCGGGGGGACCAAAGCTAAGTGGAGAGCCGCTGAGCTGCAATTGCAGGAATTCCCAAGCTAAGCCATGACTTGCCAACATAAGAGGCAACGCAGTCCTCAATATACGCTATCCTGCACAAGGACCACCCAGAGGAACAGAAGAGCTGGAGCAGGACCAGACGTTGAACCTTTCCAAGCACTTCTCATGACCACTCCACAGCTCCCCAAAGCAAGCTATGGTAGCACATACATCACAGTCTTGCACAGGTCACAAATAATGGTGTGAAGGTATGAAATAAGGCAGTTCACAATTTCACCTGCACCTTTGGGCATGCACAAAGTTTGTTACAATGCTGTGTATCTGAAATACTGGGGCCTGAGCAGTGAGGCCCTGAACCAAAGTTGACCTCTAGGTGAACCTCGCAACCTAACAATATACCTAATATGCATAATATTGATCACATATGCAATATATAACCTTATGAATATATGCCAATTTATAAAAGCTTTTGTTGTAATACTTGTAGAGCATTGCTGTAACGCTTGCTGTAAAATAATGGTTGTGTGTAACAGTAGCCCCACTTGCCAAAAAGAGATAAACCTATCTCAAACCTTCAAACAGACCTCTACGTGACAGAATGTAGCAGGGTGGTGACGGCTTTGTTTAGAGACACATAATCAAAGATAACCAGACACCTTTACTTCTTCTTAACTTTTTTTCGGTTTCTGGCCAAGTGCGGGAAAAAGTTAACAAGGAAAAAAAACTGCAGCAGATGTTTTTCGCAGCTTAAGATATAAAGTTGTTTATTTAACTGTATAAAAGCGGGGACCATTTGCAGGGAAAATTGGAAGCCTCCTCTATACAGTGGACGCACTGTACAGAGATTTCCCAATTGCCGGGATGGGTTCTCCAAACCCTTCACTGTAAATGGGCTTCCTAGCGACTGCAGATCTGGATGATGGCAATACAGGGCAATTGGTGATGTATCTTTCTTAATCACTATCGCTAACTCGATGTAGTAATGATTAGGTGCATTACCTTACTTTCTGCTTGCTATAGTAGTTGCTTATTATTTTGCTGCTTTACCTGATCTTGCTTTATTCTCTCTGTACTATTTTCCTCATTACTTTGTCACTTTGGACATAAGTAAAAATAAGTTTACTTTTTTTTGGTGCCTGTGTCCTCTGTGCTAACCCCGTCAATTGGCAAAACAGTATCATGGGCATGAAAGGCGTCACCACATTTTAATTAAAAATCCTACATCATTCAATTATATATGAGCTATCCCTCTGCCATGTAAAGGTCTGTTTATCTTTACACTGTAGAAACTTTTATTTTCTCTTCTAAAATTAATTCTCTATGTTGTTATTTTCCATTCTAGAATTGCATTTTCAATACTTTTGAGTCCTGAGTATCCGCTGCTTACACCTGCCTCCATATTATGGTACAAATTCATTATTTTCAGATATGGTGCATATTAATAGAGTTCACTAGACTAAGCCAGGAGATTATCATGCTGGCAGAATGATTTTAAGGAGATTTGGTTTAGAGGATGAGAATAATTGGTAAGTGTCAGTAAAGCCTGGATACCTTGTGACACACTAATGTATTTTTTTGACAACAGAGTTTACAGATTAACCACTTCACACTTTTTTAGAGCAGAGAGTTTTAAGCATTTCAAGTCTTGCTTTCAGATTCTTCTTTTTGGAAAGCCAGACCCCTTCAGCACCAAGAGCTGAATTGCAAAGTACTCAGCAAGAGAAATGGAAGAGGGGGAAAGTATTCTTTATATCAGTGAGAAACTGAAAAATATTTTTAATACCTCACAATGTGATTTGTAGAGCTGATATCTCACGATCTAGTTAGTTAGGCACTAATTGAGGCCCTGCCCACACAAGGGAGCTTTCTGACAATATTGGTGTGGTTATAGAGCCCCTCTCACCAAGGGGCAGGCAGTGTTTGGACAGGGATGACACACCAGTGCCAGCACACCTCGCCATGACAGTCACTAACCCCACCTGCCCTTCCCACCCCTCTGCTGGAAGTTTCAACCTTTCCTTCCCTGAGACAACAGAAGGGACCTTGTGTTTTTGCCTCAGCCACTTCAAAAGCCTTAAAACCACCTTCACTGGTGGCTTAGTTTTACATGGAAGCATCTGAGGCTGTTCTTCTCCCTGCTGTGCAGGCAGCAGCTCCCGGCAGAGCGAGCCATATTTTGGTGTGGTGTTTCCTCTGACTACAACAGTGAGCCTTGACAGAGCTCCTTTGTCAGCACCCTTACTGAAAGCAGGTGTGAGGGCAAAGGTACGTGTCACAGCTTGAGCTGATCTAGCAACTTGTTCAACACCTTTTCCCCCACACCCCCTTTTGCTCTTGCTTTGGCACACTTTGGACTCCACCACAGCCAATCCCATTTGCTAAGGTGGCAGAAAAGAAATCCTGAACAAAACAATAAAGAAAGGGTCATTGTCTACCAGGTCAGTGAGTTGAATTGTCTCTGATCAGGTCCTGTGAGACCTGCTGGAAGGACAGGAACCATTAGGACTGAACCCCTTTGGGCAGGGCTGAAGGTTCAATAGCTCAGTCCTCGCTGGCACCTTTCCTTCCTTGCAACAGTCACCTGGGCTGCACTAGGGTTCAGAGTTAGTTAACGTGTGACAAAACTTCAGGGTAGGCTTTGACTCAAGATTGCCTTGTTTGTAGGGGTCTGTTAACACATGTCAACTGATGCACCAGTATCTTCCGAATCCTACTCTTGGGAAAAACCAGCACCATAAATGTGGTTATCACGAAGGGAGGTCGGCCAGCATGAGCAACAAGTCAGTGTTTTCTCAAAGGTTTTCTAAAGCTTTCTAGTGTAAAAACAGCCCTTTGGGGAGCAAGATTCCCAGCTTCCTGATGGGATCCAGTGCCTCTACCTTGTTTTAGCAGTCCCTGAGATATACCAAACCTTAAACTTGCAGCTTTTACTGGCCTGTGATCCATCTCTTCTGGAGGAATGGATGTTTGTGGCACGCTGTTAGCTGTTTGAAGAGCTGTGGGGTGTTCAAAACTGTCCTGCGGGGAGTTAGCAAGTGAGCAGAATGCTAGTGGAGCAGTCACAGTTGCATAGTAAATGCACTTAATGCATTGTCTGACAACATAGCACTTAGCAGTTAATTTTATGGCTATCAACTATCATACTATCCAGAACTTGGAAGTAAGTTTGCCCCAAATGGTGCATTGTACTAAAAGAGAGAATCTGTCCAGGAAACCAAGAATCCACTGATCAGAAGACTGGAGCCATAGCTGAGTTAGCTACATTGCCAAGGACATCAAGTCAAAGCACCCTCAGAAACATGAATTTGGACAGACCAGGAAACAAATTTGTTAACATTAAAGAGATTCCTACTGAAAGGACCAGGCTTCGAAATCTTTCCTATGTCTTTTCTTTCTCAAAGACATTAACCGGTCGGAGAAGAAAGCCCAAAATAAAGTGTTTAAAATATCTTCCCTGCTAGTTTGCAGTTGTTGAGTTTTCACATTTCTAGTTCTCCCACAGCTTCCAAGGAAAACAAGAAATAAGTGTATGATGTAAACAAAAATCCCCTTTCTCAAAAAAAAAAAAAAAAAAAAAAGAGGATCTTTGGGGATGGACAATTTTAGGGATCAGACTTTCCACTTTTCCAGTTCTATTAGTCAATGAATGAGCAGCAATTTATTATCTGGATTGATAATAAATAACAATTGAAACCTCCACTGTGCAATTGTCAGTACAGGCAAACTTCATTTCTGGGAAATCCTAGTTGGCAATGAAAATTACACCTGTTTTTCAGCAGTTACTGCTGAAATGCCAGTAAGACAGTGGAGTTGTCCGGCTTGGTTTGTTGTTGGATTTTTAATTTGTTGGTGGTGGTGGTGGTTTTTTTTAAGTTGCTGAAACAGAGAACAGCGAAAGACCTGGTAAGGGAAGGAAGTCAGAATTCTGGTTCTTCTTATTGATATGGCTACAAAAGCACTGCCTTCAGTATGAGTGAGTGGTGATATTGCTTTACCCTGTTTCATGTCCTTGCCTTTTCATTTAGGAATTCCCTACCTACTACTAGAAAAGTTTTGAGGGGCTCAGTGAGTATACATTTTAACTCTGAAGAATTATGGTCTTTAGAATATGGTACAATCCAAGTTAAACAAAGAACAGAAACTAAGACTTTTTTAAACTGCCTGAGTGAGAAGTCAAAATGTCTTCCTCTAGATTACTTAAAATAATTAAAGCAGTGTGTTTCTGCCTTTTCTTTTCTATCCTACAAGTATTGGTGCATTCATATACGTACAAAGGTGCTTTATGCTAGTATATAGACTTTCTTTGCATCTGAAGGAGAATAAATCCTACAAAATACAAGGCATATTCATATTGCTGTAGCTATATCCACACCAGTAGTTGTACCAATATAATTATTCTGTCAAAACAAAATCTAACAAATACTGATTATACATGTTGTGTATATCCAGGCCATAAATAATGTGGTACCTCTGCATACCTAAATGCTTATCTGTATCATAAAGATTTTTTTAGTTTTGTTAATGAAAATATGCCACATTCTTTGCTTTTTTATTATTTTATTAAAAATAGAGTTGACATTTTTGCAGAAAGATCACAATAAAATATTTTGGATTTGCGTTTTTGTGATACAAAATGAATACAAATGGAAGCTTTTTCTATATTCTGAGTTTGATGATTAGGAACAGATGTTCATGGACTTGGACATCTTATTGTATATATAATTACTAAAGCTGTCCTAATCATAGCATGCAGAATTGATCACTTACTGTATCTAATTAAAGCAATTTTTCCTCCTAATATTCCCTAAATTCTCTTCTGAATGACTTGCTAATAAAGCTTACATCAAAGATTTGTTTTCCTCTCTTAAACTGTTTCTAATAAAACTCATCTCTTTTGTAGGATGTTTGCCAGATGTTATTCTGAGCAAGAACTGCCTGAGTATTACTTTGGCTGCATAAAATGTAAAATACATGTTCATATCAAGTTACGAAATTAATAATTTACACATATAAATAGTTGTAGTGCCAGCCATAAAACAACACTGCAGTCAGTTTGTCCTGTACACAGTTCCAAACACCCTCATGGCAGGGCACACACTTTGTTTGATTTAAAACATGACTTGATTTTTTGGTAAATAAAGTTTAATTAAGATCTTGACACGCACTTCTGAGGATCTTGTGGGTGGCTACCTCTTCTTCACACATTTGATCTTCTGATAAGCAATTTTTTTTCTTCTTTTAATTTTTTTCTGGCTAAAGAGGTGATAGCAAGATATCCAGCCACATAATAGCAACAAAAATCAATGTTATTAGGTGATTATCATAAGTTAAAAGTTAACAGCAGAATTCACAGTAGCTATCAATCACACTTGCACAGCTTTCAGCTCATGTTGGGCAAATGCTACACGATTCCTCTTAAACCTCAAAGTCCTTGTCCTTGTGTTTGAATAGGGTGGACACGGCTTTACCATCTGACACTCTCTTTGCTGGCCAAATGACATTACCTTTCACAAATCACATGCAGCTCAGCAAAAAAAACACTACTTGTAATTAAAACCTGACTTTCCGACACACTTTGCTGTTTCCAACTAGCCAGTAGCATCTTTCCCCAGCAAACCTTTCAGAAGGCAATGCAGAAAAGAAAATACAAGATTTCATGTAGTGTGTAGAAAAAGCAGACTCTTAAAGGAATTTTAAGTATTGTGGAAAAAATATACTGTCGATATCTTTCCTCATAAGTATTGAAATTTTGTTGTTGTTGTTGTTGTTTACAATGTCCTATGGAAAAACTGAACAGGAATCTGTGTGTGTGTTGTAGGCACAATATGGTGACTTAACTGATAGATAAGGGGGTTTAATGGAGAAAGACCTTGGGGAAAGACTGTGTTGCCTAATTAGTTATAAAAGCAAAAGGAGTGAAAAATATTATAAGCAAATGAAGTCACCATTTATTTAAAATGCTGGGTTTTTAAATTATTTAATTCATATACATTTAAAGGATTAGTTTGGTAGACAAGACAATGTTCCTACAACTCATCCTGTGGCCAAAGCAGAGTTACAGTTACTCCTAATTCATTATCACAATGGATTAATTGACCTTAATTAATGTTTTTTGTCATCTGTCCATTAATGTTAAATTCTTTCTTTCATTATCTGTCTGACTATGAAATGTTAGCATGTCAAGATGCTGGTATGTCCAAAAAAGACCCCTAGACATGGTGACCATAATCTGCTTTTGAAGAGGGACATTTTTGTCCCACAACATAAACTTCTTTCCATGAGGGCTCTTTTGAGCTGCCTTTCCTGCACAGAAACTGCAGTAATTACGCTCCGTTCAAAATGTCATTCTTACTTAATAGTAGTAATTGTAGTTCCTTCATTGCCTTTCTGGGGATTTACAAGTCAGAGGGTAAGTGTTTTGCCAATTGACGGGGTTAGCACAAAGGACACAGGCACCAAATAAAAAAAAAGTAAACTTATTTTTACTTATGTCCAAAGTGACAAAGTAATGAGGAAAATAGTACAGAGAGAATAAAGCAAGATCAGGTAAGGCAGCAAAATAATAAGCAACTACTATAGCAAGCAGAAAGTAAGGTAATGCACCTAATCATTACTACATCGAGTTAGCGATAGTGATTAAGAAAGATACATCACCAATTGCCCTGTATTGCCATCATCCAGATCTGCAGTTGCTGGGAAGCCCGTTTACAGTGAAGGGTTTGGAGAACCCATCCCAGCAATTGGGAAATCTCTGTACAGTGCGTCCACTGTATAGAGGAGGCTTCCAATTTTCCCTGCAAATGGTCCCCGCTTTTATACAGTTAAATAAACAACTTTATATCTTAAGCTGCGAAAAACATCTGCTGCAGGTTTTTTTCCTTGTTAACTTTTTCCCGCACTTGGCCAGAAACTGAAAAAAAGTTAAGAAGAAGTAAAGGTGTCTGGTTATCTTTGATTATGTGTCTCTAAACAAAGCCATCACCGCCCTGCCACATTCTGTCATACAGAGGTTTGTCGGAAGGTTTGAGATAGGTTTATCTCTCTTTGGCAAGTGGGGCTACTGTTACACAACCATTATCTTACAGCAAGTGTTACAGCAACTCTCTATAAGCGTTACAACAAAAGCTTTTATAAATTGGCATATATTCATAAGGTTATATATTGCATATGTGATCAATATTATGCATATTAGGTATATTGTTAGGTTGTGAGGTTCACCTGGAGGTCAACTTTGATTCAGGGCCTCACTGCTCAGGCCCCAGTATTTCAGTAAGTAGCATGTACTGCCAAAAACCCAGTGCAGGTTCAATAGCAATGACAAGGGAGGTCAAGCCTGGAGATCACAGAGCAACATCACTTCTAGGAACGCGGGCACCCAAACCAGAGAGGAGCTGCTAATATCTTCAGTGAAGACTTACCTTGAGTTAAGATAATTTGAGCAGATACCAGCTAACTGCCACATCCAGTGACTGGAGCAGCTAGGCACGTGTTCAAGTCTTTATGACTATGGTAAGTGAGCCTGTATAAAATTCATTTGTTAGCAACTCTCAGAGAAAAATACCTATTTTTTGTGGGTGTATGGAAAGAAGAGAAAAACACGCCAAGAACACTCATGCACTCGCACTTAACTAGGAATTATCGCATGATTATGCCTTCTGGCTTGGGGATGAGGAATCACCTGAAGAGATCTGTGCCACATTGCGTTGTGATTTGAGAGGTTGATTGCACTGGGTTTTTTAGGTTTGCTCGAGGTATGAGTCTATCTTGGGGGCTCAGGAGTCTATCCTCAAGTCCATGTTATATCCCAGGAGCTACTCCGCTTTTTAAGTGTAAGAAAAAACTGCATGATGAAAAGCCCATTGAAATCTTTCATGTGACCTCAGTAAAGTCTCAAGAAAATGTGTATTTTTTCTGGCAGAGTTACTGCTTTTCTAGAGGCCAGAATCTCAACAGATTATAATATATTGATTATAGAGGGGATTGATTCATGTTCATTTTTTAATTCATGTTTCTGTTAAAAACTCCTATGCCTTTTTCATGAAATACAGAAAAGATAAATTGACATTTTGAAGATCATCTTATAAGTAAGCTGATATTTCAGCAACAAGCTGTCTGAGTGTATGTGTGTTACTAAATGTGTGACCAAGAGTAGTTTGAGCATCAATGATGATAGGCTGATTTTACAGAGAAAAGTGGATCATCCCAGTAACCTGTCTTGTATCAATAACACACATTTTAGTGCAGATGAAAGTGAACTTTTGCGCTAAGAAGCAAAGAACATAGATAAAATTGGGGTCACTGTGTGCATGTATGTTTAGATGTATAACACCTACACTATGTATTATTTTGTGCTTTGGGATCCACAGTGATTTTCCAAAGGCCTTAAAGATCAGGGAAAATAAGTTTGCAGGGTCACGTCTAGGAAAGCGAATCACGCCAGAAGTGTTGGTCTAAGCACACATATTACACCATGAGAATTTACTGTGCTCTAGCAGAGACATGTACGCCATGCCCCTGTCCACCTGGCACTGACACATCCTGCTGATAATTTGGCACACTGCTTTCTAGTAGTGCAAACCCTTCCCAGTGGGCCACATCAGAGCAGTGGAAATGATGACTTACACTGACACAGCCTGCTGAATGAATGCAGGTCTTCTCACATCCAACAGTCAAGTGTCTGGTAAAATTTTTGAATGTAGCTGTCCATAATTCAAAGTCCCAATGATACTCAAATGCTCTTTATATTACAAACTGTTACACTCCCACTCCTACTCCCTGCCAGTGTAAGGTGCAGAGAGGAAGCCATGGATTGTCTTGAACAGAGAGGCAAAGAACAAGGGCAATGAATTTTCTGAAAGTCCAGCATTGGTCCAGGTCTGAACCTAACGCAGAGACAGAGCCTAGAATCTCACCTAGATGCCTGAGCTGTTATTACTGCACAAGAAAGGAAACACCTACAAATTTTATACTGACACTGTCAAATTCCTGAACAATAACCTTGAATTCAAAGTAATGTTTGCTATACTTAAATTTTGAGTGAGCATCTCTGGTCCCTACCTTCCCCACTGGTGCAAGCAGGTATGAGTGAAACTGTGAGGATCCTGTCTTTCCTCCAGCTCATTCACATGCATCCAATTATCTTCCATTTCCTCTCTGGTAAGCTTTTCCTTCCGCCCCTAAC
>NW_010137659.1:0-2090 GCF_000699245.1 Pterocles gutturalis
CGGATCCGGTTGTGTCCGGTGCTGCCGGCGTGGGCTGGGCCGTGAGGGGTTTGCTCCTGGTTGGGAGGCGGAGGGTGGGTGTTCGTTTGGGTTGTAGCAAACGGGTGGGAAGTCTGTCCGCGGGAGTCGGAGCCTGGTTTGGTGTCCGAGGGGTTAGTTGCGAAGCCCGTCTGTTGCAGGAGAGGAAGGAGAGCTTAATCCTCTGTAAATAAAGCTGTGCGTCTCTAACCCGTTGACCTGCCTGTTTTCATGGGCTTTTAAAAAAAGTAGCTGTGACCTCTGGAGGTCCTCTTTAAGGTTTTTCGGGTTGTTTAAACAAAGCTAAAAGCAGGGAGGGAGAGAGGTTTGTCTGCACTGAACCTGACAGGTGGGTGTTTATAAAATGGAAATGACTTTAATAGGAGAACCCCTGTATGGCTTGGCAGAGACTAAGAAGGTGCAGCATGGTAATGAACTGTCCCAGTGTGTGATGTTACACTGAACACACTAAAATACTGTAAATACTTACAAAATGTTCCCCTTTTCCAGCAGAACTTAAAATAACTAGCTTCTAGCTCTTGTGCAGAGCTAGTTTAAGTAATTGTTAAGGGTGAATGTCATCACTTTGTGGTTTACAGATGGATAAACTGACAAATGAAGAAGACAACAGATGATGTTACTTAGCAATAGACTGAATTACCATCTGTAAATGGCAAAAAATAATCTAGTATTGCTTGTAGGTGTCAATAGAGAAGATTTTAGGGGTGATTGCTGTAGGGGTTCATTCTGATACTGGGTGTTAGACTGGTCATTAGTGGTAGAGGCTTAATTTTTGTGATAGTTTTTTGTCAAAACCCTTTGGGTATGTGTTGTATAGAGGACATGAGGAGACATTCCCTGAAAACAGAGTGACTTCCTTCTTTGTGCCAGCAGACATAACCAAATGGCATTTGAAGCATGTAGAGAAGGCATTACACACCTCCTGTGGGGTACCACAGCGCTCACTCACTGCTGTATTTCCTTAATTAGAACAGTTGAAATGCCTTGTCTTAATCAAAAGCAACACCTTCCTCTAGCCCTGACAGTAGCAAGATCATTTTGTGTAACTGTTCACTTGAACACGGAAGGGGGCCAGAAGGGAAATTGAGTGTTCATATAAAATTCAAGCAGCTGCAGGTTTTGAAACTTCATTCTCTGTTTTAGTGAACTGTAGTAAATCAACTTTTTGTTGCTGTAGCAGTTTAAGGGCTGTAAAACTTCGTTTGAAGAATGTTATGATATTGATTTCTGTTAGTTGTATTGTTGCTATCCATCACTTACAATATTGGTTATGTGATGCTTGTAGCAGAGGAACCAAGAAAATAAGTTGTTGTTGTTTCAGTAATGCCATGCTGTTTGTAAAATGAGTATTGTTTTTCTGAAAAAGCTTGCAGTGTACGTTTATTTACAAAGTTGCTGTATTTTCCCACCCCTTTCCTGCATATACCTCACACAACGTCCATTTAGGGAAAAGACATTTTGGGTAGATGTTTGGGGTTTTTTTTAAATTTTTTTTTTTGCTTTAGGCCAATGATTTTTTTTTTTTTTTGCTGAATTGGATTTTTGGGTGCTGAGGTGATGTTACTAGCAGTGTGTAAGGAAAGGATTATACAAAACAGTTGGCAGTTGAGTGGTCTGTTGAGATGCTGAACAGCAATGAACGGCAATGCTGCCTTCAAAAGAGAAATAGAAGGTAGGCCTCAGGCCAGATGAGGAGTGGTTTTTGCCTGTGTTTAATACCTGTGTGCAAATGACAGGTGCAGCCTGTTTTTGTCCATCTCTGGGTGCATTTGTTTTCACCACTGGACTGATGGACTCAGCTTCTTGGGGTTTTTGTTTTGTTGTCCTCTCCGTTCTCTGAATCACTCTTTGTGCATTAGGAGCAGAGATGTAATTCTAGTGAAAGTGCTGGAGCACCTGAAACCTTAAAACTTGTTCTAACTCTGGATAAAGTCAGCACTCAACACCCTGATATTGTTGTTAGGGTTTGTTTTTGGGGGTTTCTTTTTTTGTTGCACTTTGGCAAAATGCAGCATTTAAAGGTTAAAAGAAGAAAAAAAGGTGAGAGGAAA
>NW_010137660.1:0-8928 GCF_000699245.1 Pterocles gutturalis
CGATCCCTGGAGAACACCACTGGTGACCAGCCATCACCCGGACTTAACTCCGCTCACCACGACCCTCTGGGCTCAGCCATCCAGACAGTTTTTTATCCAGCAAAGGGTGCTCCTGTCTAAGCCATGAGCCACTACCTTTTCTAGGAGAATGCTGTGGGACACGGTGTCGAAGGTCTTGCTAAAGTCCAAGTAGACGATATCCACGGCCTTTCCCTCATCCACTAGGTGGATGACCTGGTCATAGAAAGAGATCAGGTTGGTCAAGCATGACCTTTCTTTCATGAACCCATGCTGGCTCGGCTGGATCCCCTGGGTGTCCTGTACATGCCATGTGAGCACACTCAAGATGAGCCATTCCATATTCTTCCCCAGTACCGAGGTCAGGCTGACAGACCTGTAGTTCCCTGGGTCCTCCTTACGGCCCTTCTTGTGGATGGGTGTTACATGGGCAAGTTTCCAGCCTTCTGGGACCTCCCCTGTTAGCCAGGACTGTTGATAAATGATGGAGATTGGCTTGGCAAGATCCCCTGACAGCTCCCTCAGTACTTCTTTATCAGCTATTTTACTTTTTAAATATTATTGATTAAATTGATTTATTTCATAACCTTGGATACTTGATTTATTTCTTGTGTAAGCAATTCATAATCAAATTAATAGAAAGAGGTGAGACCCCTAATGGACAGGAAAATCTGTGACAAAATTTAGCAGTAATCCATTTGCTTTAAAAAGTTTTATAAATGCAGTGATCTGGGGTGAATAATATGGAAGTTCTGTTTATATAAGTGATACTTAGTTACTTAGGATTATGTAGTAATAAGGTATAAAAGTAATCACTCATTATTACTTCTTCCTGAGGGGGATTATTTGAATGGCACTGAATAGGATTCCATCCTGTTGTTATTGCTGGGTTTTTTTTTTATTATCTTTCAGTTTATCAGCAAAAACAGGCTTGAAGGAAAAAGTCGTTTAACCCATCCAGCTTCTGTGTTTTAAGTATTTACCAAGTGTCCAGCCAACACTTCTTGGCTTGCTTGAATAGCACTCAGCATCCCCTGGAGCTTTTGGTTCATTTACTAACTAAATATAGGTTTGATTGCTTAGCCACCATGGTTAGAGAAAACACTTTAATTTTGTTACCATAGACTATTTTGAATCTAACTTCCATAAAAAAGTAAGAAGGACTCTGAATATGAAAGCTTTAAAATAGCAAATTATAATGGAAAAAATATATAAAGTTAGATCTTTTAATGTTTACACTAGTAAGGTTTAGCAAAAATCAAATAAATAGTGATTGAAAACACATAGGACATTTTCAGTCTATGGTTCTCTTCACAGTTTTCTCAACCATTGTGTGCTTGAAAAGATTTATTAAACTATAGAGGGGGTTAAAAATATGTTAGCTATGGATTTACAGTTTGGTGACACAAAATTTTGAAGAGAAAGTGAAAACAGGCTTACAGCTAATCTGAGAGTGAAGAAAAATGGAAAAGACAATGTTATAAAAATAAAGCAGTATCAGGGGTGTATTTGTTCTGTCTTTGAAGTCGTGTAAATACTGACACATTTTGATAAAAGTGATGAAGTTATGCATCTCGACCTATGATGTATCCCTTCATTCTTGTTTACAGCATGTAGTTCCAGTTTGTAGTATGACCTTCTTTTTTCCAGCTTTGATCTGTATTATCCTGTTTTTTCATACCCACTTCCAAATAGAGTTAATTATTTGAGTTAGACCTTTCAAGGCCATTGAAGAATCACAACGTAACCCCTTTCTGTTTTAAATACAGATGATCTAGGTCTGCTGTGTAGTCAGGCTCAAATGCAACCATCCAGGGCTTGAAGAAATGAATTCTACACAGTGCACTTGGATTTATTTTTTTCAAAACTGTGTTGTGCTTATGGTAGGGAGTTGCTACTGATCCCCTTACCATCTTTCACTTGTATAACAACTGCACTAGCAGTCTTGGTTAGATGAAAATTCAGCTTCTGGATTTTTTTATCTGAAAAAACTTGAAAGATATTTTTGCTAGATTTTGGCCCACAGTGAGGCAATTGTTGTAAGATTGCTTACAGTGTCTTATTTCTACAATTGTGAATATGATATTCACAACATAACAATTATTCACAAGATTTCAGCAATTTTGGAGTATTTTGAAAACGGACAAAAACCGCTAACCATAGCATGAGTCCTTGTCAAGTCCATATTCCTTCCCTAAGCAGGATAAATTATATTTAAATTATAAGTAAGCATCATCTTAAGATGGAGATATTGCAATATTCCTGAACTGTCTTTGCCTGTGCTCAGCTTTCCCACCTCTTTGAGGCTTCTTTGTTTTTGGTTTTTTTTTTTTTTTTGTCTTGTCCAATCTCCCCTGTTAGTCTAAATCTATTACTTTTATTTCCAATAAAGATGGAAATTAATTAATTTCTTTCCTTTTTGAAGTGTCCATGTTTTTATTTGAAAATATTTCTCATCTTTAGCTGTATCTTTGTTCATTCACCATATTTTCTAGGCAATTAATCATTCTTCTGGAGCTTTTCTGCCAGTGCGCCAAACTGACCTCCACTCTGAGGCTCTTATCTCCGGTGACTACTTAAATTTAATAATGCAGATTTAATGTCTAAAATATATTACTCTTTATAGAATTTAAATAATATTTTTTTCACTATGGATATAGTACTGATGTCTCACATTCAGTGTGTAGTTCTCTAAAACTCCTCCTGGATCACTGTCTACCTACTTGTTTCTCATTTTACATTTATTCATCTGATTATTCCAGCATGGAGGTAGTGTTTGGTTCTCTCACTGAACTGAATCCTTTTTTTTCAAGTTAGCTCTGTTGAGAAAACTTTGAATTCTAATGCTGCCTTGCCAAACGCTTGCGGGTTGTCCCTGCATGGCATTCTTTGTAAATTGAACAAATATGCTCTCTATGTCATCATCTATGTCCCTAAAGAAAAAATGACCGCACCCAGGACAGGCAGCTATGGAATGATACTGAATATATCCCTCTAGTTTGATAGTAAACTACCAGTTTGATAGTAAACTACCAATAAACTTTTTCCAATGAGTTGTTTACATTCATGTTCATGTTGTACTCATATAATATTTACTATTAGTTGTTAGAGCTAATTTTCATTTTATCAGACTCTTATTGAGTTTCAGTTCCTGGAAGAACACTTCTTTCTTCTCAGTAATTGCTTTCTCTATTTGCTGTTCTAGATATTGTTCTGAATGTCCCAAAATGGGACAGTGTCTGTCTGGTAGATGTAGGGTTAGCTGCATTTATTATTTACACAAAGGCTTGTGCTTTGGATAACTCTGCTATACTAATGAGTCTTGCTTATTTTATTTTCTCGATTTCATGAATAGTAGTTGACTGTCTTTCACCTCTAAGGTGCCTTTGATCTTTCCTCCATGTCATTGTTTTCATGGAAGAAAATAATTCTGGTATACTTTTTGAATACCTGTGGCAAATTTTGACATGGATTTGAACTTTTTCTTTAGAAAACAGTTTTTTCAAAGTTCATTGATGATATATTCAGACAGGCCACTGCTAACTCAGCTGGTTTCGTTTAACATAGCCCATGGAGGAAAGAAGCAAATGCTGAAGAATATTTAAACAAAGCTTTAGGATTATTTGGTAAAAGCAGAAATAACTGAGTCCCAGTTGTGGAATAGATGCCAAGTCTTAAAATTGTGAAGTGAATATTTAACTTTCAGGTTTCTGTGGTATACTACAGATCCTTGTGATTATGGCTGGAAATGGATCCTTTCTTACTGGCTGCATAATCACAAAGGCCAGCTTTACACCTGTTTAAAATTTTGAAAATAATAGAGTATTAAAAAGGCAACTTGAGAAGTTAGGAAATGAGAGAGTAGAACATTTTCTTTTGAGATCTGCCAAACTGTGACAAAATTGAGAAGCTTCAATTATAGTGCTACTTGCTGACTTATGGGTAAGTTATAAAACAAAAGATTTAGTTAAGTTTGCATTTGAACTTAACACATTGGTACCTCTCAAGAAAGTCCTATAATAGAGCGTTGTCTTTCACTTTAAGAAGAAAAAGATTGCAAATCTGGAAATATGTTCTTAAAGTAATCCACGTAATCTTGTATCTGCTTTGCACAAAGTACATACATATTACTATCAGAAAAGTAGCTTTTTATAGCCATTTTGCAATGAAGTAAACAAGCGTCAAAAGGTACCGTGCTGTAGGGGGTGAAGTCTATGGAAAGAAGAGAGGGAATTTGCTAAAGATAGCTAATTTTGTTTGTGCTGGCAAACTTGCATGTAAACTCAAAATATTTTTGTTTGTTTTTAGAGTCTTAAACAGGGCAAATTTTACTTTCTTAAAATTACTTCATGCATATTTGCAAAATTTGCTCATGAATTCTGCAAGGGCTAGGTGCGTTTATGGTAAGGTCATTTTGTATTGAAACATGCATAAACACTGCAAGTAGAAAAGTAAGTAGATGTCCCTGAGCTTGTCAAGTGTGCCAAAAATTTGTTGTATTACATTTTTGTATACCTAGATTGTCTTCTTCCATGTCAGATTTCTTTATAATAGAGCTTTAAACATTCTTTTAATTCTAAGTATGGGAAATCTGTTTGAGTTGCAAGGAAGACTAGAACATGTTGTGACATGTAACAAAGCCTCTTACTACTTCAGTTTTGGGCTACCTCTGCCATGTCTATCTGAAAACATCCACAGCATTATTTCAGGTTGTCATTTAAGCCCCATGTAAAACACTGAATGGTAAATTTTTTAGAGGTTGTAAGCCTTTTTGTCTTTTCTTGATCACTCATTTACAGGTTGAGAAATTTCTTGCCTACTTTAGACTTGTATAACTGATTTTTCATTTTGAGCAGTGCATAAATGATATTATAGGATTAGCTGTATAGATTACTTTATTTTTTCTGAATTGTTAAAGTTTCTGTCTGCTTCTGTGATTTTGGTCTGAATTTTGAATATTTTGATAGCTAGCTTTCAATGAACAAACCAGCATATTGTTAAAAACCTTTTGATGACACTAACAGTCAATATTACTGACTGAACTCAAAAGAATGTGGTATTTTTAGGCCAAGTTATTTGGTTTTGAGCCAGAAATATTTTGGAAACATTACAAGAAATCAGAAATACCAGACACTTAAAATTCCAGTATCTCACATGGTAAACAAGTAACAGCAGATCACATTTAAAAACATCTCAGAAACTGCTGTTTGCTTGGAAAAAACAGAAGCATTTGGATATCAGAATCAGATATATAATGGGGCAGTAGTATTAAATGTAGCCAGGAAGACATCTATACCCTTCCACATTTACATATTTTACTTGCTGCACTTCCACTAAAAAACAGAGTAAACCCCATGCATTCATACCACACACACATTTTTTCCTTCACGAGTCCACATAACTGCCACTGAAATCAGAACTGGATCCAAGACCTTTATTTTATATGAAGGTATTTGTTTCTTTTTGGCACACACATACAAACATGCATATTCCCAGATATGTATATATTCCTCTGTATTATAGGTATAAGAATCCCTATTCTCTTAAACAGGGTGTCCTACTGATGTAACGTGGCCTACTTGACATAAATAGATGGGACATGTCACCACATGATGCGTCACTGTGGACATAGGAACAGATGTGCTTTTCAGAAATCTGTGGTTAAAATGTCTGTAATATGTGATTAAAGAAATATTTATTTTTCAAAAGTAAAAGATTTACTCCCCACAAAAATGTGGCTCTGGTAAAGTTCACGTCTTACAGTACTTTATGCTTTTAATAACTACGGTGAATATTGTACCATAAAGCTCCCCTTGGTTAAACTGTATTAGAATCATGCTAGTATCTTTTGAAAAATTAAAGCCACCAAAATGTATTTCAGACACCTGTGTAATCATTTGAGCCTTGTAGCAACCTTTCCTTAAGAAAATCTTCCGTCAAAGATGAGGCAAACTTTGAACAAAATCTGTGGAACGGAGTTTAACTTGTACACTTACATTTCTAAGGAAACTTTAGTCTCTTGCTTTGAAAAAAAAAAAAAAAAAAAGTTGGTGTGTGTGTTCAGCCAGTAAATCTTTTTTGCAGGATCTCAACAGCATAAAACAAAGGGGTTTTCACACTGATTTTCTTTAAGAATCCAAAGTAATTTTATTTTATCCATTGACTTTGAAACTGAAAAAAAATTTGCTGTTGAAGAGAAGCCAGGGTAGTAAAATTTACGTGATAGAGTCTAAACTTTTGAG
This sequence comes from Pterocles gutturalis, assembly GCF_000699245.1. Lineage (NCBI taxonomy): Eukaryota > Metazoa > Chordata > Aves > Pterocliformes > Pteroclidae > Pterocles > Pterocles gutturalis. Next base: position 6,261 of record NW_010137660.1, read on the forward strand.
TTATTAATAATAAATGGTTGACTGCCATGTGTTTTATAGAGAAACACTCATTGAGAAAAAATGAAATCCTTGCTTATTGATATGTATCTTCTTTCTTACTCGTAAACAAAATTGTTACTTAAATGTGGTTAACAATGGAGTAAATAGTGGCTTAGCTAACCATGGTTACTTTTGGAAGTGAAAATACAAATTTAGAAGGGGAAAGAAGCTGAAAAACAAAGATTTTGTATCTTGGAGGAAGAATACTGAGCAGGCCCTAAGCTTCCCAAGTGATTATAAAGAAAATAATTATTGCTATTTATTCACAATTATTAATACCTTACTCTTTATTCTCTTTGCTGTTTTGCACAGAAGTACCAAAATACAGATACGTGGTTTGTGACAATAAGAGTGAATATATATGACCAGATCATGACGGCAAATATTACATTCCAAGTTTGACAAGATGTAAAATGTAAAATGTAAAATGTAATGTAAAATAGTTACTGAGATTTATGATTCAGAGTACTGTGCCATAATATTGCTGGAAACAAAAAGTTTTCATGTCCTTTGCCACAATGCCTGTTAAGTCCTGGACAATGGAATTGTCTTGCTTGGCAGACAGAATAGACGATCTGAGTTGTCTTCGCTCGGGAATTAAACTGAATGTTTCTTGCTGTGAAGAGTTTTCCATTTACTCCATTGTTCAGACTGCATTGATTCAGACAAATTGATTGTCTCTGTGGTAACAGATCCATGCCAAGTTAAGTCATCTGTGATTAAGAGTCAGGCAGTTTTGAACAGAGTTTCTGGAGGCACTCAGATGAACTTCTGTACACATCAAAACTACTGAAATACAGAGGGCAGGCAGTGGACTTCTTAATAGTACTGGCTATGAAATGGGATTAATTTTCTTTTTGTAATTTACAATTTTTCTCACGTGGCTTTAGCTTATGAAACTATATGCAGTTTAATTCTTGGATATGGATTCTCCCTTCTGTATACAAACTTTTCATTTACACATAGCCAGACATTGGTCAAGTGACCTTAAGCTTTGTACTTAGTTAAACAAGTTATTATCCAAAGACAGTCTTAGAATTCATTACCTCCATGGAAGACCCTTATAAGCACTGACGTGTGAGGCTCATTCCACTTTTAACCAAAAGTTTAATGTATTATTCCTTCACAGCCTGTTTAGTTTGTCCTAATATGTGTGTTTTCTTGCTAAGCAGGTACTTAAAATAATTATAGTTACATGAATACATTGTAAAATAAACAAAAAATGTAAATGTTTCATGTCATAAGTTTGTTTACAAACAATTTAGGTTGCCTAGATGTGGATTTTGATGTTTACAAGAAGCACACCCATGATTTTTTCCATTGAGGGAGCAGGTCTGGGGATAGTGAATGTAAGCTTCCAGTAGGCATGTTTTTCTTAATTACCTTCTGTGGACCACTTGTGGTCTAGGGGATTTCCCCAGAGACCCTAAGATATAGTTTAAAAACCACTTATTTTAGAAACTGAGAGGTTGTGCCACCCAAGAACTTTAAAAGGAGGCTTTAAGAGGACGGTATTCATTTTCTGGTGAAAGAACATTATACCTTTCCTTAGGAAGAGAGAGGAGGAAGGACAGTACTCTCTGGAAATATTCTCTGTTGTACACAAAAATATGTAACATCAACGTTAAACATTTATTATATGTCTGGGATTAAGTACTGATGATTTATCTTTAGAATTTTTTATATGAAATTAGGAAACTAAGTTGTTTTAGAACCTTGATTCTGTGATATAATATTTTAAAACAGCCTTATACAGTTATTTGCTTTGCTTCAGTGAGAAATTTGACCCTGTTCAGCAAAAAAAAATTATGTTCTTTAGCCCGTCTGTTTTGAGGCCCATAGACTTTACAATGTGATGTAGTGTGTAATTGACTTTTTTCCTTCAAGGTGAAAATAGAGCAGAACTACTTCCTCCCACATGGACCTTTAAGATAGTGCTGTCAGCATCCTCAGGATGCAGTTTCTATCTTTAACTGCTCATTAAATGAATGACTGTTCCTGGGAAACTCAAACTCTACTGACCTCTTTAAGCCTTTGTTCAGATTGTAATCACTAAATTCATTCATTCAGGGAAAATAGCATGTGACATATGAGAATAATTACAATTAACCAACACAGCTTTAATTTGGATTATCTAAGACTGAAATACTGAATAAATGATCAATCCCTGGTGGGGAAATTCTCATCAAATAAGTGTAAAGTAGAGTTGAATAATGAATAAGTCAAGGAAATTACACCTTACTAATGAACACTAGCTGAACAGAAAAACGTTCAGTATGTGAGACAGTAAATAAATCATTTGGGAAAACGGATGTTTAAGGATGTCTGAATATTTCTAAACACAAACACTATGCTATCTGGGCCTTGTTAGAGGACCCTGCCTCTAAAACAGTAACTTGTCTAATCCCTTCTCTAAAATGATTTTTGGTACATTTATACTCTATTCTGTCTGATAAAGTTTATTGTCTTTATTTAGTCTGATCATGTCCTTTTAATGGCAATCTCTGCATGAATTATGGAGAAGAAATTTGTCATGTGAACAACTTTAACTTTGGCAATTTGAGACTAAAATACTCTTTTCCTCTTAGAAGATTTGGTACAATAGATCATAGAATCATAGAATCATAGA
>NW_010137661.1:0-9180 GCF_000699245.1 Pterocles gutturalis
TAATAATAGATTATAATTATAATAATTATAATATAATTAGTCTGTGAGTTACACATTTGCATAGGGCACTGAACACAGCCTAACCATGGTAGCATGTCAGTCTTCTGTGGATCAGTTTCCATGAATAAGCAGCAGCTCATGTAGGACTTCTGGTAGACTGGCTCCAATACAACCAGAAATCATAACCAGTTCAGGTAGCTCCATATGTCACCACACCACATGGATCTGGCTGAAAGTTGCTTCTTAACAGTATTGGTAAGAAAGAGTTTGCAAACTTTAAACACAGTACAGATGGGAGGCCCTACAGAGAGGCCTTGGGCAGGGAGAACAACATAGCCGCAGTCTGAGGTCTCAGATAAGACATTGGTGATGTCTCCAGCTGTGAGAAAGAAGGCATTGAGAAGAGCTTCAACAGACAGTCTGAATGGGTTTTTTATCCATGTTAATTTAGCTGGTTATCTACTGAAGCCATGAGAGAAACAAGACAATAATTTACCTGGGACCAAAAGACACTGGGAGCAGAAAATGTATCCGTGTGAAGTACTAGGGCCTGAGCAGTGAGGCCCTGAACCAAAGTTGACCTCTAGGTGAACCTCACAACCTAACAAGATACCTAATATGTATCATATTGATCACATATGCAATGTATTCCCTTATGAATATATGCCAATTTATAAAAGCTTTTGTTGTAACGCTTATAGAGCATTGCTGTAATGCTTGCTGTAAAGTAGTAAGTTGTGTAACAGTAGCCCCACTTCCCAAAGAGAGATAAACCTATCTCAAACCTTCAAACAGACCTCTACGTGACAGAAGGTAGCAGGGCGGTGACGGGTGTTGTTTAAAGACGCATGATCAAAGACAACCAGATACCTTTACTTCTTCTTAACCTTTTCTTGGGCTCTGGCCAAGCGTGGGAAAAAGTTAACAAGGAAGAAAGAAAAATCTACACCAGATGTTTCTCACAGCTTAAGACATAAAATTGTTTATTTAACTGTATAAAAGTGGGGACCGTTTGCAGGGGAATTTGGAAGCCTCCTCTATACAGTGGACACACTGTATAGAGATTTCCCAATTGCTGGGATGAGTTCTCCAAATCCTTCGCTGTAAACGGGCTCCCCAGTGTCCGCGGATCTGGATGATGGTAATACAGGGCAATTGGTGATGTACCTTTCTTAATCACTATCGCTAACTCTGTGTAGTAATGATTAGGTGCATTACCTTATTTTGTGCTTGCTATAGTAGTTTGCTTGTTTTGCTGCTTTACCTTATCTTGCTTTATTTTCTCTGTACTATTTTCCTCATTACTTTGTCACTTTGGACATAAGTAAAAATAAGTTTACTTTTTTTGGTGCCTGTGTCCTCTGTGCTATCCCCGTCGACTGGCAAAACACCATGTGTTGTTGGTCCACAGATGGGAGATGACTTTGTGCTTACAGGTGAGATACAGTTCTAAAGGAGAAGATGAGAGAACATCAGATGAACTTCTGCAGGGAGGAAGGACATCATCTTCCAAGGAAAATTGCAGGTCACTATGGGCAAGTTAATATTCTTTTTTTGATAATACACAGCATTAAGTAAGGCATCTTTGTATATCATTGTTTTTTCTATGGAAGCACTGCCTGGAAATGAGAATCAGAGTCAAAGTATTTGCATCGTTTACAGCAAAAAGTCCTCACAATTTCCTACATGCGTCATGTCTATGTAGTAGATTTTGAACATTCTGACTCATATTTTGCTGGTATATGGGATCTCTAGTGTTCAGGAAATGTGTCTCTTTTCTGTGATGGTGGTTCTTAAGGGAACATTTTTATCAATAATCCAGTTAATCTGAGTTGATGATATTTTCTTGGCAGGCTAAGTATTTTGGATGTAGTTCTTACTGACACTTCTATCTCATCAGAATGATGAACGTTAAGAAATACCATGTTTTCTTGGATTGCTTGATGTTGAATTCTCCTCAGTTTAACTATTGTTTATGCATTTTAGGTAGTTACAGGGAGTCAGACTCTTCTCAGTGGAGCCCACTGACAGGACAAAAGGCAATGGGCAAAAATTAAAACAGATGATATTCCATCTGAACACACAAAACCCACATTTTTTTGCTTTGAGGGTGGTCAAACATTACCAAAGGTTCCCCATACAGATTATTTTCATTCACAGAGATATTCAGAACTCTATTGGACATGGTCATGGGCAACCCGCTCTAGGTGGTCCTGCTTGAGCAGGGGGGTCCAGACCATATGATCTCAAGAAGTCAGTTCCAGCCTAAACCATCCTGTGAATCTGTGACATTTCATCTGAAGTCTTGCTACCATGCTGTAACATACTGACTTCTATGCTTACACTCCTGCTCCCCTCCCCCCCACCTTTATTATCTCAGGAAGAGTGACCAGCTTGTAGAGACATATGTTGATATAATGTTGGGAAAGCCATGTCTCTATGGCTTATTTTTTGGGTAATTTTCTTTGAGTTGTTTTCCTCCACATCTGAGAGATTTGGAAGAGATGCTGTCAGATAGTTTAAGTCCCACTGCTATCTAAGCTGCTTGGTTATCATTAGATGTGTGGTAATTTTCCCTCCTAAGGGCTAGATCTCTTGTGACATCAGTAAGTGGCCATGTACTGTACTGAATCAGTTGTAATTTTGCTGGTTTTGTTCAATTTTAGGTTTAGTTTCATTCTTTCTTCTAGTAGGTAACAGAGGGTTCAGGTTATCATCTGCAACAGGTTTTGCTTTTGGAGCAACGTAAGAGTAAATTTCACCTGGGCATACTTGCCTCTTTAGAACAAGATTCGAACTTTCCCCCTTACATTTAATTAATGTCTCATAAGTTTTTCTTACTGTTTATTTATCAACTCCAAGAGCTTTTGTATTTCTTCTTTTCGGTTAAAGGCATATCCTGTTTCTGCTTAGGAAAGTGAAAATGGATATGTTTCTTCCCCTGCTCTTATTTTCTTCTTTAAAATGTTTAGCTTCTGCATTTACCACCCTGCAGGAGCTGACTCATTGCTGGGCATCTTTCCGTGCATGAGAGTTCACAGAGAGCACATATTTCAGGCTTTCTGCCTACCCTCATATTTCCTTTCTCTCAAGCACTTTTTGAAAGTTCTTGCCATTCCTCTGTGTCACTCTAGATATAATCACTTGGTTCTGCATCTTCTGCTTGGAAGTCATGTATTGGTTATGTAGCACTGGCTGAAGGACCATGCTCACATCACAAAATTTAGAGCATAGGAAAGACTGGGAACAATGGAGACTCTCAGACAAAGCAGTGAAATGCACAAGGAAGTCTGACCAATGTCTGCAAGTACAGGGATTAGGACACTGCCTTGTCATGCTGTGAGTTTTGAGGCAGAAAAATGAAAAGGAGAACATAGCCAGGACTTCTTAGAGTAAGTGCTGCTGTGGCAGACCAAGGATTGCTGAGTAAGCAAAACGCCCACTCTGCCTTCCTACCACCTTCTGGGAAAGTTTGGCTTGTGTATATTACCTATAAAAAATGCAAGACCATACAGAGGAGACCACGGCTTAGAGCACTGGTTTTCTCTTCAAGGATAAAACACCCTGCAAGGTCCCCAGAACCAGGATGAACTTTTTAAGGTTACACTTTGGCTCTGCAGAAATTTTTGTAGCTTGTAGTATCTAGTATTTTATTAAGTACTACCATACTGCCATATCAGCCTTTCTAAGTAATGTCTCAGATCTTTTAAATAAGTCTCCAGACAGAAAGCATGAGAGATAAATTAGCACATCACCATGGCACTGTCCTTTCTTTCAAGCTACCGAGGTCAGATTTGGACCTCTTGAGGGACCAGACCGAGGTGCTTGAGCAGAGTGCTCTGTCCCACAAAATCGCTGGAGACAAGCAGTGAGAAACTTTCACGACTGGTACCTCCAGTGACCCTCCGATCTTGGGTGTTCTACGACTTGACCAGTAGGAAGGTAAAAGTGTGAGTGGATTGCTAAATATTCTTCTATCTACTTACCTTGGACTTTTTAACCCTTTGGCAGCTGACTGGGAAGTCCTGAATGCAGGATTAGAATTACAGCAGCAGGAACATGTTAAGAGAGGACATGTGGAGCTATTCACATGTATGAGAGTGCTTGATACCTGCTGTGCCTCTTTCTTCAGAAGATGAAGAAAAAATAGGAGACATGGGGTGAAGGGAACCAAAGCCCTGAGCTTGCAGGACTCTCAGCGGTTGCTGTCACATACATTAATATTCATGGGCATAGGCACAATTTACTGCACCACCCTGGCAAGCCACATGGACTGAGAGGCTTTGTGAAGTTGGACTACATTGCCAACACAAACCATTCAACCCTGAAATCACGGCCCAGACCTAAATATAATATATTGAAATGCTTCTAGAAATGTCATGAAATGATCTTGTGGCACAGTGAGATATGAGGATGAACTTCTGCTGATGCCTTCTGCTCCTGTGCCTCCATGTTTTCTAAATATTATGCATCTGTTTGTTTTATTTTCTGTGCATGGGTTTTGTTGTGGGGTTTTTATGTGTGTTTTTAGGATGTTCTTTTGAGAGGGGGAGTTGTGTGCCCTTTTTTTTTAATTAAGTAAAGACAAATCGGTATTATAATTTTGTATTCATTCCATTTATGTTCTGTTTATCTTACAAGACTTTTTTTTTTTTTCACTGTGCCTCACGAGCATAATGCAAGATTTTCAGCATGAGGCTGGCTGAACTCTGGTGCATGTGATGCAGACTCTGCAAAACCTCAATTCCTGTGAATTTTTAAAATTCACCTGGGCTAAGTCCTGAGCAACCTGGTCTGACTTGCAAGCCAGTTGGACTGCACGGCCTCCAGGGGTCCCTTTTACCTTCATCTTTGTCTGAGTCTGTGCTCTCAAGCTCTGTAGTCACGAGCACCACTCCAATAGTGAAAATCAAGTATTACAATTCCAGGATCTGCTTCTTTAATTAATAAAAATATAGAAAATATTATGGGAATTAAAAAAAAAAAACCACCCAAATTCCAAGTATCATCTATAGTGTTTGTTCTTTGCAAATAGAAAATACAATTCTGCGCTTAAACTTGTTTTATCAAATAACACCAAGACAACAAACACCATCCTTAAATACTTGTATTTTCCTGTGTTTGATTTGCCCAGCAAATAGCAGAATGTTTAATAAAACTTTTATTAGGTTTGACTCACTAGTTCATTCTAGAAGAAGAGCAATCGTAATATACCAAGCAGTATATGAATCACTCCTTGTTCAGATTCAGATTTTGTCTGGTCTTCTTCATGTCAGTTTCAGAAGTTTCCCAGAGGCTGTCCTTGGCTCAGGTTTTCATGTTTTGATCTCCTTAAATGAGCATTAACAGCTATAAAAACTAAGACAGCAAAAAAATTGTCTTATAGTAAGAAACAAATACAAACTGTGTGGAAGACACTCAATGCATGAAATAGTCTCTTCTGATGCCGATTGCTTTATCTTGAACCTGGAAAAAAAAGTCTTACCTAGATGTGTTATTATCAAATGCTCAGAGCATTTGTTCAGCTTAATCTAAAGAGATACTTATATTTTGAAAAAAAAAAAAAAAAAAGACTTCTTATTCCTTTTACCCGATTTTTTTTTTTTTAAACTCCTCACATCTTAGGTACAAGTTGTTTTTATTTATGATTATGGAGCATTTGTCAATGTCCAGTTTCCTAGTAAGGATGAAGGACCAGAGTATTTTGAGAGGTTGCTTTTAAATCTAGCTGTATCAAAATGGAAAACATTTTATATTGTGGCTTTCATACACTATACCCTTATGCGATACTCTTAATACTCTATTACGTTAAACTTTTTGTAGAAAACTCAGAGGTATGTTGGCTGGTTTTAGCACTGACTAACAAACTTTATCCAAGCTCTGTCAAGTCAGAAAACCAACACAGTTTGGCATAATTTTCTTTAAACTTACATTTTTCATAGCATCTGCAGTAAAACAAAGCTAAGCCTCATTAAATTCCCTGTGAACCTAAAGTCTATACAGTTTAAAATTAAGAGCACAGGTCACCATGTCCAAGCCATCCCCTAACATTTTTTTTTTTTTTTAATCTGGATTGTAAATGTCAATGCCTGTATATCAATGTTTGGTTATCAAATATTCCTGATAAGTCTACTTATGCAAGCAGAACTGAGTTCATTGTACCTCTCCTGGATAAAGCTATCCTTTTCTTCCCAGTTATATAACACAAAAATAGAAACACTAGAATAATATCTATTTCTTAGTTATACTGAATCAGCCTTGAAACAACTTACTAGTGCTGTGCAGTATTAGAAGCTACTAGGTGACTTTTCTGTATGAGAATAACTGAAAAAAAGAGTACCCAAAAGTCAAATCTGTTTGCTTTTCACACTCAGTTCATGTTTCACAGAGTATGCTCTTCCCTACACTTCTCCAACTTTTGTGATACTTGTGATGAAGTCCATAATCAGAAGACTGCAACCAATCAAGAGAAGAGCATCAGTGTATGCTTTTCGCATACATTACCAGAAATAATTTTTAATTTCAGTGAGAAAAAGTTCGCTGTTATTTAGTTTTGAATTAACAAATACGAACTAAACAGAAAAATCTCCAAACAAAACCAACATCCAAACATTCAAAGTTTATACAGGCTTCAGTTTGAGAGATTATCTCTGTTGGAAGAATATTTTGATCTTGGTTTTAAAGTATAAACAGTTACATCCATCATTGCAGGATGTTGGAGTCCTAAAAACAATTTCTCATTCAATACTTGTATTTTGCCACTAGAGCTTTTCCCATGCTCTGTAAACACTCACTGTAATAGTATGTGACTCAGGGTGAGATAAATCAGGCTTACCAGGTTCTTAGATGGTTTGGCTGATATCTGGCTGAAAAGCTTTGGACCCTCAATAATTTTGATCAAATTAAATTAATCTAATGTAACCATACATGCTCTAATTAATAATAAACAAACCAAGATTAAATAAACAAAGCATATTAACATGTTCCAAAATGTATAGCCTTGATAACAGCCAACTCTTTCACCTGGCAACACTGCAGGTTGCAAGCAGGAGCCAGGAACAGAGGGAGCTCCCTAGCTAGCTGCCTGCTGGTCTACTGAACTAGTTCTTGTCCTGCAAGTGCTAACTTTTTTCACGATGCTGCCTGTCTTCAACTCTATTTTTTTTGCAAGTTGTCTGTAAACACAGTTAACTAAACACTTCTTTTCAAGGAACAGTTATTTTCAAAGAAGTTCAAGTTGTATGAGGCAGAAATACTATCCAAACTGTAAGAAGAAGTCTAAGCAGGTGAATATCAATACTGGAGTATGCTTTTCAAGGGAAACATTTTATCCCAATTGATTTAAGGAAAAAATGTAATTCCAACAGTTTACCTCCAGACCCAAAATGGACTTTAGATACCCAAGCAAAGCAGTGCTCTTCAGAAAACCTGCATTTAACTGCCAACCAACTCAGAGGCATGTGAGTCTCACAGGTACTCCAAATTTTGCTATAAATGCATCTAGAATTCAATTTCTGTGTTGGCCGAGGAACACCTTGGCCTCAGCCAACAGAAAAGTACCTAACCCTCATTCACATCCACAAAGAAAGCAATCTTCTATCTGTCTCCATACAGGACTTGGTCCTATAGTTGCTACCACAAAAAATACTGAATCAACCTCCCTGCAAGGTGCAGAAAGTGAATATATTCTATAAAACAGAGTATAAAGCACAGGGGCTAAAGCGTTCAGTTCTCATTAGGTGCAGTTTAAACCCACCTTTCTCATTTTCATAGCAAGTACTGCAGCCAGCAAGTGATCAGCTAGCCTGGGTGAGCCCTTTGCTAACACACCTGCCATAGGTATTCCTTTCAGCCCAAAAGGAGAGAAGAGTCCTGGATTTGAGAGGGTCCAGGAGTGTGAAAGCTGCTCTCAGGTTGCCCATCTGAACAAAAAGCACTGCATCCAAGCTGGCCTTGCAACACAAGATCCCATAAGCAGGGAATATGAAAAATTGACTGGTATCTAGAAAGCTAGTATAACTCAGCTATGGAAGCAAAAGGGAGGAAGAAAGGAAGCGAGAAAACAAAATATTTAACAAACCACCACAGGAAAGGGAAAGTCTTGACACACAATGGGGAGCTCCCTGGCACTTGGTTCTTATGGTCTGTGATTTTTGGAGCATGCTATTCTACCTTCCTGGAAGAAGTCAAGCACATGACCTACCTTGAAGTCACACAACTTCTGTCTCATCAAAGGGTCACATTTGAGAAGCATAAACTTGAGGAAAAATGACCCCGCATTCCCTGACAACTAAAAAAACCCCAACCTTACATAATGACTGTACAAAAATCCAGACACATAAATAAGGAGTCTGGCCTGATTTTGTGGGGACAGGTTTGAAGAGACACTCTGGTGAGCCTGATGGTGGGACACTGCGGCAGGTGGGAAACCAAGCCCTGTGAGGAGAAGCTGAGGGACTGGCACAGTCTGGCAAGGAGAAGCCCTGGAAGTAGCTCACATTGTTCTCCCGCATTCATGGAAGCATTACGGAGGCAGTGGAGGCAGGCCCTGCTGAGAGGAAAGCAGTGAAAACCTGGTAGGCAGCAGTGGTAAGCTACAGTAACAGGAAAAAATCATAGAATCATAGAATCATAGAATGGCTAGGGCTGGAAAAGACCTTAAAGATCATCTAGTTCCAACCCCCCTGCCATGGTCACAAACATCTTCCCCTAGACCAGGCTGCTCAAAGCCTCATCCAGCCTGGCCTTGAACACCTCCAGGGATGGGGCATCCACAGCTTCTCTGGGTAACCTGTTCCAGTGCCTCACCACCTTCACAGTAAAAAATGTCTTCCTCATATCTGGTCTAAATCTTCTCTCAGCTTAAAACCATTACCCCTTGTCCTACTGCTATACTCCTTGATAAAAAGTCCCTCCCCATCTTTCCTGTAGGCCCCCTTTAGGTACTAGGAAGGCTGCAATAAGGTCTTCCTGGAACCTTCTCTTCTCCAGGCTGAAGCACCCCAACTCTCACAGACTATCCTTGTATGGGAGGTGCTCCAGCCATCTGATCATCTTCGTGGCCCTCCTCTGGACTCACTCTAACACATCCGTGTCTTTCTTATGTCGGGGGCCCCAGAGCTGGATGTAGTACTCCAAGTGGGGTCTGACAAGAGCAGAATAGAAGGGGAGAATCACCTC
>NW_010137662.1:0-39596 GCF_000699245.1 Pterocles gutturalis
TGGGCTACGGCAGAGCGGGAGCTGGCTGCTGTCACCGGCTGAGTTTTGATAGTGCGTGCACAGCATCTGTAGGGCACAGGCAGAAAAAGGGCCTGGCAGGACCAGCACCTCCATCCTCCAGAGAGAGGGATCTTGCTGGTTGCGAAGGGGCGACCCTGGCTGCACACAGGGCAGTATCCTGGGGGCAGGACTGGGCTGACGTCCCCTTCTTCCTTACAGGGAGTTAGGTAGGAGACTGAAAGACCTGGAGGAAGAGGGAAAAGAGGGGATTCAAAAGCTGGGTCATTCCTTTAGTAAGTGTGACCTATATATAGACTTTCCACTATCAGCCTCAGCCACAGGAACAACTTCTTCAGCAACAAATTTGCTATTTCTTTTCTACTGGGTAACCACATGCTGGGACCTGCACAAAACGATTCCTTCTCCTCTGACCTGTAAGGGTTTTTAAATACCCTGAAAGGGGAAGGGGAAAAAATTAATCTCTGACTAAACTCTTCCATTAATTTTTGCATCTCAAACAATGCACGCCTAGGAAGATTCTGATATTGTTTATCTGATCTGCAACCCATGTCTCTGTACAGCCCGGGTGACGAGAGTTCCCTGCCCTACAAAGCAGTTCCCTCCTTACACCCAACAGAAACTGTATAATGAAACGCCTGCTTTGTGGGAAGCTACAGATAACACAGTACTAATACGCTTAGAGACTAATTAACTGTAAAACATTAACTTTATATATTCTTGACACTTCAAAATATAAGCTTTGTTCAAATCTCTGTCTTTATAACATTTATTGCAAGGTGATAACAAACGTTACAACTCAGAACTCGCGCACAACATGGTGTTTTGCAAGTTGGTGGTATGTCTGGAATCCGCTGATAAAACTCAGCTTAAACCTACGTTCACTGCCCATAGCAAGGTATTTATTTCAAAAATATCAGTAAAATATTTTCCATTGACATAAAAAATAAATACAGTATTATAAAAAAAAATTCACAACCATTCAAAACTCCAGAACAACACGGTTTACATACATAAACAGGAAACATGCCAAAGAACAGCATTCTGAAATTCTGAACTGATTTGAAAGAGAAGAGTTCATGAAGTTGAACAGAATTTTTTATATAGACATTTTTTCAGCGTTAGCACAATGCTCTTTGTAAATCACAGTTTTAATAAACTCTCTTAACACTTATCACAGTTGCATTATACGTTATCTGTGGCACTAGTTAACAGATAACCACATTACAAAGTCCACAGATGATACTGTAGTAGCTGACTAGAGTTCAGCTCAGTGTCTTGCTGCTGCTTCCAGAAGAGCAATTTCCTCCAGTGCAACACAGTTGGGGTGGCTGGTTGCGGAGTGGACGTAGCAGTTCAATAACCCCACCTCCTTTCCCAGCACGCTCTGCACCTCATAACTCTGCAGTGATAAAAGCATGTTGATTAAAACAAACAGTCCTGGACATTGTGTTCTAAGAAGCTTTCAGCTTGGAAGACGCAGGCTATAAGGTCCTCTTCCAACAGACTATTTTTTTTAAGGATTCAAAAAGAAAGGTGCATTAGAACTGATGGAAAGAATGAATGCATTAGATTTTCAATAATTAGATCTCACTCCTGCTTAAAGTGCTGCTCCCCTATGAGGCTTTTTAAAAGAAAAAGAAAAGCTACTGTGACTTTGAACTCAAGTTTGCTGAAGTGTAACCCACATGTGCCCCCCTTATCTATCTTTCTGACACAATAATTCACATGTGCTAGCAATGTGTACAGACATACTACATATTGATTACTTTTGCTAACAGATCCACTAAAGGAAAAAATATTTTGTAACTCTTTTACCACCCCCCCCACCCTTTCACTTGGTGTTGTATCACCCATCGTCCACAACCTACACAGTCCCTTCTGTTTAATGATCCCACTGGCAGTCCACCTACAGGAGTTGTGCCTGAATGTATTTGTAGAGACTGCATTCTATGTGGAGGAGCGGGATGCAAGGCTGGGATGATTTTTTTTAAAATGAGAGAGCATGTCAACAGAAGCACTGGTGACACTGATAGCCGATACCTGGCTCGAGAGGGTCCTTGTCTCAGACGGCAAGTTTTCATCCACTTCTTTCCTCAGTGAGACCTGCCTACGACCAGCTTTTGACCATGTGCCCAGTTTCACGTGGGCTGTGCATTTGTACAGGTATGTGATACTCACTTCTCTTGCCTGATTCAAGGTATAAACAACCTTTTTTCTTTTTTTTTTTTTAACTAGATTATTTTTACCCCAGACCGGTTCTGCAGTCCAGTTCAACATGCAGCTGCACAAACAGTTCTACTGGTGTAACAGAAGAGTTGTCACAAGGTAAGGAACAAGTGGCCAGGGGCAGTGGCAGCTAAAACCAAGCTCCCTGCCAAAAGAAGTGATTACAAAGCTACACCCTTAGAAACAAACTTTAGCAACACTGGCAAAAACTGCCACCTCAAGTGGTATTTATGGTGATTAATCTTTGTTGAGATGTGCTGGTTTTAAAACGCCATAGTTCAGAGATGGAAATGCTTATGGAAAAAAAGGAAAAAATTATCCCTGCACTTCAGCTAGGGGAAAAAAAAAGATGTTTCTAAGTTGCCAGACTTCTATATACTAGCATTATAAAAATTCAAATATAAAAAATAAGTTGTTTGAATTCTAATAACTCAAAAAGGAACTACATTTTGTCAGCACATAACCAAACCAGACATAGCCTGTAAAACTTAGCAAGACTTCACTGCTATTAAAAGAGCAAGCGTATTTTGGAAATTTCTTGTCTCTCTTTGCTTAAATGAAACATATACCCTCCAGCATAAGAAAAATAATTTACAATTTCAGAGAAATGTTCCATTTTAGAAATGAACCATAAATCCCACTAAAACCAAGAAGCACATAATAGCAAAATGCGAGTAGACCGCTTAAGACACGGAAAGCAAAACACGTGTCACCTAACTGAAGATATGTAACTGGGATGACTAAACAAGATGATGAGCTGACCTTTGCTCCCTTCCACGTGCAATGGAGAGGGGGGGGATCTCAGGATCCTAACTGGACTTAATCACCCTCTGAAGGTGCCGCTCCTTTGCTGCTGACCATCCGGCAGCCAATGCCAGCCAGGCACCTACTCGGGTGCCTCCCTCACCTGCGATAAATCTGGGTCACTGTGCCAAATGTCAGGGTTCTTCTGATATCTCAGATTAAAGGAATAACTACTTCATGATTACATAAACTGTACTTTAGCCCATGGATCCCTGTGGCTTACGTGTGTTTCATTCATACGATTATAAAGTATTATCTCGCATGCATTTTGCAAATTTCTCTACTATTACCGCCTGCCAGTAATTTCATGGTTGTGCTGTTAGAAAGTAGTTGTGGTTTATAAGACCAGCCCAAGAAGGTGGGGTGCTTGGGCTGTGTCTTTGCTGTCTTTGGATCTTTGTCCAGAAAATGGAGCAAAGCCCAGCGCTGCTCGTGGCAGCTCTGAAGGTCTGGACATACTGCTATTTGCAGATAGCTCTGCAGATCCGCAGCTGAGCTAAAGCTGTCCACGCAGCCCATCCGTGGCATCCCTCTTCTAAAAAGGAGGGGGTCAGCCCGATTACGTACGATAGCAGGGCATCAGCAGGTAGAAGGTGGGGTTACCAAAGGGTCCAGCCCACTCAAATCCCAGGCTGGACATGAGAAAAAACCTCATTGTTTCTAGTGAAATCTCCAACCGCTCCTAGTGCAGTTCTGAAACAAGCTGCCTGGAAAGGCAGAATCTCCATCCTTGGAGGTTTTCAAGACCCTGCTGGCCCAAGTCATGTCTGACCTGCCCACGCACTGGCAATAGCCCAGTGCGAGTGGTAGGTCGGACGATGACCTCCAGGAATCCCTTTCATTTCTATGATTCGGGTATCTTCCCACCTGATTCATGTCTCCTGTACTCTGCCTCTACAGTAAGTTATGTAGTTTAACTTTCCTTCATCAACGTTCATTATACATACCCCATCCTCACTGGTGGAGGACATCAGGAGAGAAGAGATAGTCCTTTGTAACAGCTGGAATGAGAAAATTAACAGGTTTTGTTCATGACAAAAATCCTATGTATGCAAAGACATTCTGTTTGCAGGTTAAAACAGTCAAAGATTTATCATTTTAATATAGAACAGTTTTGTTTCTCTGGTCATGAAAGCAGAGAGGAGGTGACACAAAAGATGTTCAGAATGAGAACACGTTCGTCTTAGGCTGTGGAGAATGAGGTTTCCTAAGGACCAACCCAACGAAGCCCTTCAGCTGGACCATAGAACAGTTTGGAAACGTCAGGGTGAACTTGATGCCTGTATTATTTGAGTAAGACCTGGGAACTGGGTTCTCAGTCCAATGAAACACAAGTTTACTATCAGATTAAATTATGGGATATTCTTACATCTGTTACTTTGTCTTCTGCCAGAGCTGTTTATAAAAGCCTGGCTCAGGGTGCCTATGTGTTGACATATCTAGCCTCGCTGTACTCAATACAGTGAAGCTCATTTCATGCCATACCTTTACTTTTACTGTACTTTGAGGTCGGGATGGACAACTCAAGAAGACTTGCAGCTGCATTTTCAAAACCGGTGAGGTGACAACTTCAGAGCACTGGTTGCAATACAGCAATCCTCTGAAACATGCAAATAATGATGGAAAACCACAGAGAAATGGAAAAGTTATCAGTCATAAAATCAAAAGACACAAAAAAATCAGCTAGCTTATTCTCTAAAATACTTTGCTTGTAGACTTCTAGTAGAAAAGCCCTGGTAGAGATTCAGTTGGCAATAGCAACCAGAGGTCTGCTGTCAGTAGAACTAAGTAACTCTCCTGGCAGACCTAGAATCTTATAGCAAAAGGATTTTCCTTTTATAAGTTTTGGCAACATGGGGATAGGTTGCTATTTATAGTCCCCTCACTTAGGCAAATATTAATCTCATAACCTCATAGAAGTTACGGCAAAAGAAAATTTTTCGTATAGATTTGGCCCAAGTGCCGTTGATTTAGGCCCTCATGCAGCAAACGTTCAACGTTGTCAGCACACACTTAAGTCATATGCATAAAATTAAGGTTAGCTATAAGTGCTTGTTGGAATAACGTCTTAAACAAATATTGATGCTACATTGTTCTCCAAATGAAGCAAAAGTGTCCTTCACAGCAGAGATTTTTTTTTTTTTTTGAACTACACTACTACATGTACATACACCCATCTTTATTTTTTGCATGATAGTCCAGGACAATCTTTTTTTAAATTTTTGGCCTTTTTCCCCTGGAGGCTATACGTAACAAAGCACAAGTGGTAAAGCTTCTCATATTTAGGAAAATGTTATTTATTTCAATGGGATCAAAGCCACTCAACTTCTCTTTCTGCTTTTTGTAAGCTTTTCCAGTAGAAAGAGCCCCCCTCTTCCCTTTTTTCTAACACTTTAGGATTAGTTTGAAAAGAAAGTGATAATTGCAGATTCAAACCATATTATATCTACTTGTATCTTTCTTAATAAATTAATCTAACCTTGGAGGTTTTATCAGTTCATCAGCAATAAAAATACTACGTCTTAGTTCTAGGAAGGAACAAAGTGCAGTCTGTGCCTGCAGGAATCATTGCATCACCTGTGCTGTTATGGCTACAGCTGCAAAACACCTGGAGTGCTCTGGAGCATGCTGACTCTCACCTGTCCTGGGGACACAGTTCCAACTTTCCATTGCCACATCTGTCACATGTAGGCCAGGAAAAAGCAGTGTTCTCATTGACTCCAACAACAGTACCTGCAGAAGATTAAATTCTTACAAAATACTAACGGGAAGCTAGGAAACACAGTCACTCCTGGCTTCACAACAGGTTTGAGCCTTTCTGACTCTCAGCTTAAGAATAAGCTTCAGCTCTTCCAACAATCTCACTCCTTTCCTCCTTTGTCTCTCCAACAAGGGATGACAGGACAGCAGAGTGTGCTACATTCTAAAAATACCAGAAGGTAGATAACTGATAATTAACTTCCCAAACAGGTTCAGTTCTTTTGGTTTGGGTTTTATTGTTTTTCTGATGTGTTTTTGTTTGTTTGTTTTCTTTCTGGTCCTCTGATGTTTCCTTGACAATAAATAGCTATAAAAATCATCAGGTCAGATTGCTTGATATCGATATTTGGGAAACACAAAGCAATGAGAAGACGCAATCCGTTTCAAAAGCAGGTTAAATTCCATTAACAATGGAGTTATTCTTCATTTATACTGATTTAACAGAGATTAGATCTGGCTCACAGACTTAAGTGTGTGCCTAAGAAGGGAATGCCAAAGATACTTTGGACTAATATAAAGGGCCTTGCTACTTTTGGCAAGAAAAAAAATTATTCAGAGTTTTATGAAAGCCAATAAAGAGTGTATTATGTTTTATGGTAACGGATATGCTGAAATTATGAGTATTATTTATGAGGAAAATAACATCTAAGTATTTTGAAATGTACAAAGTGGATCACCTATAAGAATGAAATTACATTAAAATAAAGCCTCAATGTACAACGGAAGTGTAGACTAAAAAATCCAGCTTCTATTGAGCAAGCATTTTATACTGCATTCAATAAAATAAACCCTTGGAGACAAGGGAGCATTTACACTGTCTGGTCTGTAAAACAGGGTGTGAATTCCTTGCTTTCCTGGTTCTCCTGGGGCAAGGACTGACAGGAAGGAGGGACCTACACATAAACATCAAAACCATCATTTTCTTTGGGAATTCAAAGGACAGCAAGTCTGAAGATCAGGAACGGTACTTCTCAAATACAACATTTATGACCCAATTTCTACACATATAAGGGAACAACATGGATTACACTGACAGAATAAGCAATTCTGTGTGTTTAACCCCTTGGACTGTTACAGGAATGATTTTGATTCTTCAGTTTTTGTGATAAACTGGGAGTTTCCATCAGCACTTGATACTACAAGGTAGGATGCTTTCTGCCACAGCATGGGAATGTTTCTCTTGTTCATGGAAAAGAAAAGCTACCAATTACTTTGCTGAATATGTTTCCTTTTTCACTAAAAAGGCATTTCAAAACCAAAACAAAATCGCCTTTCCTGGCAGATCTGTTTCTCTCTAAACCTTTTAACTTTCCCCCAGTTATGTGCTGTATTGCAACCGCAGGATGCCAGTGCACAAGTAATACAAGTATGCTTGAAGAAAATGAATCAGGATCATACTGATGAGATCATGTCCACTGGAGAGGTTTATTTTGATGACAATATAGAGTTCCCTCAAGAAAACCACCAGAGATTACTGAAGTCAGAACAAACACAACTAAAGGCAGCAACAGGTGTAATAATCCGGTGACAGTCCCATGCATCCTGTGTGCAAAGGGATTTCTCAAGTTTCAGCTGCTGAACTGCTGCACATCTTTGTCAAGACTTTGGCTTGATGTTCACAAACCTTTTGGATATTTTCCTGAGATCCTTCTTTTAAATGGAAATGCACATAACCAAAATTTGATTTTTTACCTCTATTCTATTTTTTTGGGGCAGTGGCTGACATCGTTAAGAAGAGACTCATAATAGGACAACACCTGGAAAAACAGGTCTCTAGTGAGGAATGCAAAGAAGAGCTGAAGATTAAAAGTGACACTCTGGTTGAAATGTTCAAAAAATGACTGTGCATTATTTTTCCCAATCAGTTACACTGATTAATGGACAGGAAGGGCAAAAGTTCAATCAAAAAGAGGAACCTAGATAAGCTGATTGACCCCATTTTGTCCACACTGTTAAGAGGGAAACTGAAAAAAAAAAAAACCACCCCTGAGTAAGGGTGCTGGGTATGAAAATATCCGATGTCAAAATTCCGTCACTGGTGTCAAGTCATATACTAGGCAAATATCATTAATCAAGTAATATTCCCACATAACATGTGGCATGGACTAACTAGAATTTGCTCATAAGCATAGTTAAAAGGAAACACAGTTCTGTGCAATATGAACTGCCAACATTTAAGTCATTCTGACTGCTACCATACAGCAAGAAAAGTTTAGAGATTACTTTGCAATGCATAGTGATATGAAAATAAATCTATTAACCCTGAGCTCATGGGAGAGAACCACAGACTCATCTTTAAAAGAAGAATAACCTTTCCAGTAGGAGGCAACCATAAGTTTTCACTCATCTGTTGAAGAGCAACACACTCCATTCCAGAGCTGATGCGGCTGGACCTCTCTGAAACAAGGATTTCTGATAAACTCAGTGGCTCTGCTTGGATTGCAACATTGTCCTTCTAAAGCTGGGCCAGCTATAGACTTGTACCAGGCTGCTCAGGGCTCAGCTTTGAGAAGGAGTTAGGACTGGAAGAACTTCAGAGGTTCCTTCCAACCTTAACTTATCCTACTTATACACCTTCCCAAAAAACGACAGATGTACCTAAAATCCAGCAGGCAGCATGGGCTGTGCCCCCCCAATGCTGGCACTCCTGGAGCTTCTAACACTATATCTGTGCCTGGGGACTTGAAGAACCACCTGCATTTTTCACTGGTTAAAAAGTTGTTTTTCTAGGAAAGGTTGAGCCTGCTGAATCCCTGAGAGCCAGGAAGAGCTGTCATGACTGCAAAGCAGCACTGCTTCAAGAAGGGGTAAAGCCTTTGCAGCCTCTCTGAGCACTAGGTGAGAGGAGCCCACGTACAGTGTATGCGGGTGGCCAAAAGTACAGGAAGCAAGAGAATGAACGAGGTAATACTGCTTCTCATTGAAAGCCAGACCAACAACTCTCCAAGAGACAGAGACAGGGAGTGAATTTTAGAGATGATAAATTTTCCTTCATGGTTTACTCCATCAAATACATACATTCACACCAACATGCTATCAGTTTCACTTTTCAGTAGAAAGATGTAGGCAATAACTAACCAAATTCCAAAACACTGGATATATGTCTTAAATGCTAAAATGAAATAATTTTAGTTACACACAAAAGTGAGAGCTATCATCTTTATATAGCATTAGCATAGGTATGAAGATGACACTTTATATTCTACATTGGTACAAATGTGTGGGAACATGCTGATAACAGCTACCCTGGCCAAATTTCAGGTGAAGGAAGACAAGGTTGTAGGATTAATTTCTCCTTTTGTCATTCTTCCATCTGTAATACAGAACAGGGAAAGCGTGACACCTCCTATATGTATGAAGTACTTGTTTACGTAATAGATCACAAAGGTGTATTTTCTTTGTTCTGCCAGAAAATGACAGAGAAATGTTTGCTTTATCCTACTATGTACACTGTCAATGCGACAAAAAAAGACAGGCACTTCTCAGATTTGGTTATAAAATTAAGAGTGGAGAAGTGATGATTCTTGGTGTAATGATAGGAGGGGTTAAAAAAAAAGCACCAAAGTATTTCACACCCAGTGACAGAAATATCTTTTAAGTAACACACTATTGATGTGAGATGTATATAACAACCAAGGCTTTGAGTAAAGTGCCTCTAGTTGTGCTTGTTTTTCATTATGCATTGTTAGAGTTCAAGATTTGTCACTGCAAGGCGCTCATTTATTAATCACAGAGGCATTGCTAACTTGTCGTTCTACCCAAAGAGAAGGTATGTTTAGTAACAGCTTTGTGTGGTTTCAAACTGTCGTTTCAGTGCATCACATTATAGCTGGAAGGATTAATTTGTAACCATTATTTGCTATTATTTTAAAGCTCATTTAAAATGCTCCAGTGAAGGTATAAATGTAAAACAACATCAAGAATTTTCTACAAGGGCTACTGGAATCATAAGAGTTAAGAAAGGAAATTGTCTTTAAAAGTCAAGAGTTATTGGGCTTTTAAGGACTTTTCCCTATGGGCACTCTACAACTGGGAGGTTTAAGAAGTTGACTGGACAAAGCATTAGAGAATACACAGTAGGAAGTGTTTCTGCGTGATTAGGAAATGTTAGAAAATGCATGTAAGAAATGTTTCTGCATGGTTAGCGGTAGGACTGAAATATTAGACAAAGCAATGATCCAAAGTGGCTGGTGAGCAAATATTGGCCAAGTTATGCTAGATGGCTATGGTGAAACATTAAATTGCCCCATTGCAGCAAAGCTCCAGGGAAATCAGACACTAAGCCCTGCCATTCAGGATCTGGCTAACATATCTCATCCATCTGCCTAAAAAATATTGGTATACCTTACTGTTGCCAATATCAACAAGGCTGGTGTGAACAGAAGGCTCCTGAAAGAAGACAGTGAAGGAAGGAATATAGTAAAACAGATTGTGCATCAAACATTTATTATTCTGGGGTATGAGTGAGGGGGAGCAGAGCTTGGCTGGCAAAAGGCAAACAGATCCCACAAAGAAGTGTAAGAACTTACAAATCCCAATGACCCACGGCAATACTGTGCTCTTTTATTCCTCCACGCTCTTTGTGCAAGAAATCAATACAAGGGCCTAACAGATTAAAGTGAGCACAAATAATTAACAGCATTCATTTCAGCAAAGGCCATACGAACCTCTTACAGCACAAATGGAGTTGGGCTGTGTTGTAGAATCCAGCTCATCGAGTCTGACGGGGCCAGTCAGCTCACTGAGGTCAGCACCGGCAGCCGAGTACAAAAGAGGCTTTTGTAATAAGAGAACAGTACGTTCAACACAAATAATCCTACCTGCCAACAGAGACATTTCAACTCAGTAAAGTAACAAAGAAAAAGGTGATCATGTTAATTGTCATGGCCAATAAAGACAATGATCTCTGCCAGCTACTAAACAGATGGACAGACTCCATCAGGTCTTTGCAGGGACAAAGTATTTTGCTCTCAGTGATACGTGCATCATGCTCTCATTACACTTCGCAACTCAGGGGGAAAAAAGATGTTTTGAAAATTCAAATATGGCAGAAGAGAGTCCAATTCCACCCAGACTTCATCGCACCATGCTCCCTGCAAACACCTTACTGTCTCTTCCTTGGTAATACATTTGGGCAACCCTTCAGGTGGTCTTCCTTTGTTTCAAAGACTACAAAGAGCAGGTACATGCAATGTTTTATTCTCCAAAGCAGAGATTTTTGCCTCAGGATGCCCAGAGCCATTTACAGAGGTTGTTGATTCAAGTCCACTTCTATTTTGGAAGCGACTGAAGGTGTGAGATGTGAAGTACCCATGCAGGCACCATACAGAACCACACCTGAACCTCAAAAAAGAGCAACTAAAAATGAATGTAAAGTTAACTACCATCCTTACATGATCCACACGGCAGCGAAAGCTCACAGCTAAGAGTCTGGAGTATAGGAGAGTTTGTAAAAGTTGTGTGTCTAGGGACACTCAAATATCTATATTCACCCTCTTACTCATTTTAGAGACAGTAAATTCAATAAAACAGGTTTCTGCAAGAATATCAAAACAAATGAAACCAAGTTTCTTAATACTTTGGAGTTTTCTGTCAGATAGCAAATTTGATTGACACTGATCACTAGATTCAACAGCCATCAGGGAAGACTGACAGAAATACTGGTGGACATACAGAAAGATCACTGAATTTCTCAATTACTTTGGAAATCAAGCCAAAAATGTAAAGAAAAAAACACCTTATGGGAAAGCTCTAACTACAACCCCTTTCAAATTTCTTCCCAAACTTGCAATGTCTCATCTTCATCTGAGAAGGAAAGTCTCTGTAGGTCACATATTGCAGTGTCAGAGATGAGGATATTACTTCCATTTGATTCCAGCTGCTTCAAAACCACGCGTAAAGCTTACCATTTCCCCACAGCGCATCCTTGAAGAAGATGAGTCGTGAGGCAACACTGAGTGCTTCTGTGATTTCCGTAGTGAGAACACACGATGCAGCGACTGACAGAGCAACAACTTTTGGAGTCGTATGAACCACATTTTGCAATGTGGAGTCAGTCACAAACAACCAAATCTCTCTGTGATTTACAGGAACACTATGTTTTGTCTACAATTTCAAAATTAAAAAAAAAAAAAAAGATACAAAATTGGAATGCAGTTGTTAATTTTTAGTAGAGGGAAAGACTAAAATAACATTCTAATATTTAAATAAATTACACAACTGTCAGAAATTATTACTTTTAGGGCTTGTACAGGATAATGAATCAAAGCTTTATTGTAATTTTTCATTATTCCTTATTGCAGATACAAACATCTCTACCTTAAATTAACTTTCTGAGGTTGACCCACTGGAATCTTGGCTTTACCTCTATCTCCTATCACGCTTTCCCACAACACACTCAGACCGTATTAAGGATTTGAAAAATCTATTTTATTTTTAAAATATTGTATGCTAGATAGACTATGTGTTGTATATTTATATCATATATATAGATGATATATATAAGTTAATTGGTTGTTTTTATGAACAAAGACTTATATAATTTTTGCCTTAAAAAAAAAAGTCTAATGCTACTAATATTATTCCTGTGTGCGCAAATTTTCCATGTACTGTTATCTGATTCTCAAGAGCACCAGTCTTTGGCTAATAGCTATTGCAAGATACAAAGGTGGAGGGTTTTTTTC
Source organism: Pterocles gutturalis (assembly GCF_000699245.1). Taxonomy (NCBI): domain Eukaryota; kingdom Metazoa; phylum Chordata; class Aves; order Pterocliformes; family Pteroclidae; genus Pterocles; species Pterocles gutturalis. The sequence goes on from NW_010137662.1 coordinate 12,495, forward strand.
CTGTTAAACAAACATCTCTGCCTATTAAAAATTCAAACTTAAAATATTTAAATGAAAATTAAATACTACAATGATTGGAGAGACACATATCACATAAGTATTTTAAATACTACAATGATTGGAGAGACACATATCACATAAGTATTTTATTCTCAAAGATGCATGTCTCTAGCACAAGGTAATGCAACAAGAACCCCGGCTTATTGTCTTCAGTTGAATTCAAACCTTGAAACCGTTAACCACACTAAAATTAGATTTTTGTTCATGCTAGCAGCTCTTAGAACAAATGCAATAATGACTGGGAAAATTAATAACTCAGCTATTATGGTTATGCCCTAATACAATATATGCTGCCTAATGCATTGAAGCTGTTTGTTTGCCTAGTAACTACACACACTTGAGTGCCCCCTCTGCGCAGATAGCATTAGGACAGCTTCAAAGAAAGAATTTTTACAGCTGTCCCATGAGAATTACTAACACATTAAAAGCTGGCTTTCAGAAGAATCATCCAAAAAGTAAATAATAACAGCAAAAATCACAAGCTAGTAAAAAATCATCTTGCTATGTGTGACAATTTGTTCTGAACAGAGAGGACACAACAGACAAATAGCAGCAGGATTGAGTTATAAGGAAGGACAGCTCCTTAACCACAGATGGAATATATTTCTTCATATTCCTTCTGTACCACAGTACAGATTCTGAGTAATAATAAAAGCATATTTCTATTCCTCCTTCACACAAATGAAGTACCTCAGAACACTGCAGACAGATAGAGTAAATACTATTTTAAAGTGCATTTGAATTGGCTCACTTAGCAGATTATCTAATAATAATAAATCTGCAAAATAAACCAAAGGATATGTCCTGCTGGCAAAGGCAACTGCAGTAAACAAGCTGCTCTTTGTGACCTCCTTCTGGGAGGATTAGGCAAGCAATACCCTAACAGCAGGTAAATACCTTCACATTCCTATAGCAGTTATCCAGAAGCGTTATCCAGCAGTTATCCAGAAGTTATGCAGAAGAAGAATATCTTCTATTGCTTTTCCAACATTACTTTCAAAAAGTTGATGAGCACTCAGGTTGTTCACTTATGAAAAGTTAGTGCTTACAGTTCAGGAAGTGAATAGCTATTAAAAAAGCAGCTAATAAACCTCCCAGTAGCAAGAAGAAATAATAGACTATTTTTTCGGCTAGACAAGCTTCCATTCTTCAAAATCACATCTGTTCCTGCATGCTTCATCTTTAATTTAGTGATGAAGTAGTTCTACACAAGAATACCCATGACCCACAGCATCTCACATGTAAATGTTCCTGAATACAAAAATGCTTGGCTAGGATACCACTAGTCTGTAATAGTTTGTTGTTGTTTGGTTTGTTTTTTTTTTTTAATATAACAGGTTTCTTGGAAATAGAAGTTTACGCATGTATGTGTCCATCTTTCTGTTAGCACCCTAAAGATCCCATCAAGGTAGCCCTAACTGCACGTTTGCAAATGCTCTGTTAAATTCTCACTTAGCATGGAAAAAAACTACAAGAAATATCCCCTCATCTCGGGAGTTAAAAGTAATCCCTGCCTAAAAATCAAATCATAACTCATTGGCTTTTGAAACAAAAGGGCGAGACCTAAATTAAATTTATGTCTTACACTGGTGGGAAGCATCTCCAGCTATTTTGCTGGCCATTCTGGAATTTCTTTGTCTTTGGTTCATGTCCTTTGATTCATACTTTGTTTCTTGTGGAGCTGATGGACAATTGCAAATTATTCTCCACCAGAATTCAGTGCTGGCTGTACTGAGGATCCAGTCGCCAGGAAAAAATAAATAAATCAGCAAGAAAATATTCTTTTAACTACTGAGGGAGTTACCAATATTTTGAAGGAAAACTGTAGCATCATTCAGAAACAAATAAAACATAATTATACGTTTTCCAACATAGTATGAATGGCAGATGTATTTACCTAAGATTTCCTTCTTTCTACTAACCGGACCATAAAAGCCAAATTTGCCCGAGGGTCTTCTATTGAAGTCAACAAAAATAGTCCACACACTTGCATGCAAAGAGCGAAACTGTATTTTTATATAACCATCATCTGTTAAATTCTTTCCCCAGACACTCAACTCACTGGGAACTTTTCGCTACGTATCTAAGGAAAGCATTTAGCTATAGATTGAGTCTCAACAAACTTCCCACAAGCTTCCTTACAAAGGTGCAATATTATCTCTGGTTAGATAGCAGTTTATTCAGAAATAACTAACTTTTTAGACTGAATGGTATTGAAACTGGAGATGCAATTCATTTTACCCATTCACAAGCATTTTAGACTTGGTGATAATTCTCCTCATACAACTCTTGAAGATAATCCAGGAAGGTTTTGGGTTTTCCCCTAAACAAGATAAACGGTGGCTGCTTCACATAAACATGACGTTGATTTTACGCTGAATTCATTGCTAGGTGAAAAGATTACCTGCAGCTTTAGATACAGCACTTGTGCCCAAAAGCTACACCGTTCATTACAACCATTGATCTGAAAATAGTACAAAAACAGGGAATGAGAAATGTGATACCAGAAATCCAGTGGTATAAAGTATTTGTTATCTGACAGGTAAAGCAGATTACCTGAAGAATTTCCTTTAGACCATGAACAGCTGGTGGCTGGTACAAATTAGAAATCTGTTCCTCCTCATCTACTTCCACGTGTATTTCACCAGACTGAGCAGTAAGAATATAACAGAAGCTGGGAGGAGGAAGATTAGTTGTCATCTATTAAAAAGTAAGGAAAAGAAATGTGACCTTAAAAAAGGCACTTTAATTTGGCCAGTTGGGTTTTATAATATTAGCCAAAATGAACCACATCATTTATATCTTAAGAGGGATGGGGAAGAAACATGATACAGTTAATAACAATGACTCTCTGAAGCAGAAGTTGGTTAATAAACCAAAATTCACAAGTTATAAATTAAATCAGCTTGTGCATATAATTTTCCCATAATTTGACATTAATCCTCATCACAAAAACATCTCATGATTTGGCAGAGTTGGCAAACATGGAGACTATTTCAAGGTGCTGCTTGTTGGTTTTGCATTTTTTTATTACGTGGTAGGAGTGCCCTGATTATTCTTTTTTTAACATCCGTAACTTTTCTGAGATTTGGGGACTGTTGCATGTGGGTGGGTTTTTGTGATAGTAAACAGCTGACAAACTTTTAAAGCTGCCAAATTAAATCCAGGACAGCACAAGGAGATAATGAAGAACAGGAACACAACAGCTACAAGAACTGCTCTCTTTGTGTTATGCCAGATTTTTCTTTCCCCCTTAAAAAGTACCGTGACGTAACAGCTTTATCAATCACCACTTAAAGAGGTCCCAAACTAGAAAGGCTTCTCAGGGAAAAAAAAAAGACAATGCTACAAAATAATTTTTATTGTGGATATGATAAAATATTCTGCTAGTGATGTTTGTTGTTAATAAAGCATTTCATTTAATAAAAGAAATATGAATCTGTTAAAGACAGCTGCCCACCCATTAAAAAAAAAAAAAAAGGCAATAAGGAGAAAAAAAACCCCCCAAAAAATCTACTCAAGTTCTGCTTGTCTCTGACAGCACTAAAGAAGGTATTTGAATGTACACATGGCTCAAAATAAATCAGTTCCACAGGTCTCCTCCTGACTATATTATCAGTGTGCTGGTAATATTATTTATGTACCTATGTATAAAACTGCTTCCATAAAACAGTTCATAAAACTATACTGTTTGTATCAAGCAAAATACATCTCAACTGAAGAAACTCCACCCAGCCAAAAACCTGCAGCAGCAGAACGCAAGTCTGTGGAATGAATCGGTATTTCAAACCCAGGACAGAAGTGTAAATTGCACAATTATGGAAAATTTCCTCCATTTTTAGATTGCTAATAAAACAGAGAAAATGAAGAACAAATTAGAATCATAACAACATTAAACAACATTTAAGAGCTTTGCTCCATCTGTGGATATTCCCGTTCTGTTGTCCACAGTATTTTAATGCACAAAACAATCCATTCCTCTGAGACTTCCAAAATGTCTAGGTGAAAGAGACAGTCCAGGAGAGAACAGCCATTTTACTCAGCTTCAGTCTTGGTTTTATATATAACCAAGAACTTTCTATTCTTCAATATGAACCCCTGCACAATGCAAAGAACACTCTACATTCCAGAGAAAAGATTCTTAGACTTCAGAAAAAACTAGTAATATCCACCTATAATGTCCCCTGGTTTTGAAACTTATTTATTTCCAGCTTATTTTTTTTTTTTTCTAGAACTTGCATCCTGATTGAATCCCCTAGGCTCTAACACAGATTTTTAATACCACAAAATTCCTCCCCAAAGAACAGCCTATACAAGAACACCACAAGCACTTAGCTACCCAGAAGCTTCTCAAATAATTTCATATTACCAGAATGACAGCTGGTATTACAGAACTCTTTTTTCAAACACAAAAGCAAATTTAAAATTCAATTTTACATTTGTAAAAATATGGTAACATACTTTAAACCCATTCTAATACCTCCCCACCCTCGAAAATCACAGAAACATTCATTACTTTTTAGTAGATTATTTTTGTGTTCATCCTTCGACTGTCTTCATGTGAGACAAGTATCAGTCAAAGTCACCCTAACTAGTAAGAGAACCGATTCCAGATTCCAGCAGTCAGTCTCTCTTCACAAAGGTAATCTTCAGAAAAGTGCTTTTGAATCTAAGGCTGAAAAGTGCTTCAAAAGAATGAGTAAATGAGGATTAAGAAGCAGCTAATTGCATTGTTGCTGAAAGAAGATGCTGATCCAAAGGGCTTCAGGTTAGCCTAGGAGGTTGCCAGAACCAGTAAAACCAAAACTCAGTAGCTAAAGAGAGGGAGAGAATACGTTTCCCAAAATAAACATGATTACACTACCAATAAAAATAGTAGTTGTGAGTGAAAAAATACATTTCCATAATAACAAGACTTACCACTTCAGAGTCTTGACTTTGTCCAGGAACTTTCACAGGCACTACTGGAGGCCAAAGACTGTCTATCAGGCTAAAAAGTCCTAATGCCCTTCAAAAAGACCAATAAAATCAGGTTTAAAATATTTTCCAGTGTTATATATGAAAAAGATTCATTAAGAAATACACTTTAAACCATTGCATGATTATGAAAAGAATTTCAAATCATATTTGTTTTCTGGAAGCTGGTTTTGATTTGGTCGAATTAAATCTCCATCATTTTTGCTGCAGGGTGGAAAGGGAGGGAAGGGATGTATCACATTCAGTGACAAGCAAGTCATATTTAATCCTTTGCCACGAACAGCCTGCTGCATTATAAAATCCAGGGGAACTGAGGTAAGCGCTAGTTTGGGAAGGACACAGATAGCAGTACAACTTATTTTTAAAAAATAGCTTTTAACTATTTTAACTGATAGATTTTTTTTTTTAAAGTTTTGCTTCTAACATTTTCATTTTTTGCTTTTCTCTAACAGCTGACTGTAACTGCTTTCAGGAAAGTCCGCAATTATCAGATATAGAGAAACAGGCAAGATTTTGTTGTCTTAAATACATGTGCAGAGGACGGTCTCCTTCCTACATAGCTGCTCATCTAGTTGCAATTTTTATGTATTAATTTTGCAAGTTTCCCACTTTCAGTTTAGAAACAAGCAAAAAATTAACAGCCCAGCATATTAAGGGAGAATGCTGCAGATGCTTTAGCGTGCAAAGCTGTACTCCGCAGCAGTTCAGTGGCTGTTGACATGGCATCCTCGCTGGACAGGCAGGAACGTCTGAGGGAGAGGCCAAGAAAACAGTTGAGGGAAGGGAAATAGCTACAGATAACCAAATTGAAGAGGCATGCATTTTTGAGTTAAAGCAGTTATCTTGTCCTAGTTCTGTGGAGTCAAAGCACAGAGATCTAGATTTTAACCCACACTGCCTCTGAGACAGAGTCCTCTGTTCCTCCAATTAAGAAAGCCACTATTTCTGAAACAGCTCTAAAAACAGAAGTCCAAAACTTGCCAGAAGTAATATTAGCTTCTAAACTCAACTGTTTAGAAGAAGGAAAAGGTATACTCTGGGCCAGGGCTAAAGCATGTTGCAATACGCTGCTTCTCTTCAAGGGGTCACGGAAACTCTTTTTTAAAGTTCTGCTTTTAGCTCACTTCTGCTTAAGCGTATTTATTTCTGTATTTCCCTAGTCCTTCTCCAGATCCTTAAGTATTTACACTTTGGGTATCTATAGGCAGTAAACTTCTTTCCATGTTTTTTCACAAAGCGCCAGGTATCACCTATGCTACAGTGTTAATAGCGATGCCCACGGACCGGCACCGTAAGAAGTGTTATGAATGTAAATCTCAGAGTGGATCTTGTGGAATAAAGTTTGTGGTTCATGATTCAGGTACCAAGCTGGCAGATTAAAGAGACCAGAAACAAATGTGCTGCTCTTTTACAGAAATTAACTTCCTGACTTACATGGCATAATTGCTGAGTCTGTAAAAGAAGGCTGAGCTCAGAGGCTGGAGGTTTTTTTGTTTTGAACAGTGAGAACACTACAACACACAAAGCAATGCTTCTTAGGTATTAAAGAGACTTTACAGCAAATTGACTGCTGCTTGAATTCCGGATCAGGGTGACATTTCTGTCCTGTATCGTACAGGAGGATATCCTCTCTACACTCACAGGAGAGCCAATGCCCAGTGGAACAAACCGGTCTTGCTAACTGGGACATGAAAAGGAGTGACCACAAGCGAGCACAGCCTCCCCTACAACTCAGGGTTACACAAGCGGCCTTCCTCGCACGACACGCAGCACGAGGGCAAGGGCAGAGCACGGGTATGAAAATACCACAGACTCTGTGCGTGTACAGAGATTGCGTATTTATCAACTTACAGCAAATAAACTGTTGTTCCAGTGCAGATCACAATCACATCTCCACGCAGGCCTGACACTGGCCCCTCCTCTGTATTTTTAAGTTTGCACAAGGGACATGAAGTTATCCTGTATTCTTGAGCTCTCTTCCAGCTTGTTACCCATATCAGAATATGGAAGACACATGGTGCATTTTCTTCAATTACTTGTGTCCTTTTGGAGAATGTAATCTACTGCTTGAACTAGGAGCACTTAATCACTAGTAAACGACAGTATTTGTTTACAAACAGGAGCAGCAGTTGTATAGAGTGTCTCCTGAACATCCTGGCCTCACCCTTTCCTTTGACAGGAGCAGAGGCAAGCGGCAGGGACATTTGAAAGTTCCAAATCACATAGAGCAGGGATTCTTCTCTGCCAAAGGGGATGTTCTCTCCTGGAGCTGTCACTGTGTCAGTCAGTGTCCCTGGTGAGGAACTCCCCTCTTGCTCCACCCATTTATATGCTGCCAAAAAAGTTACCTCTCTTTTCACGCTTATGGACTTTGACTTAACAGAAGGGGGGACGAGGGGGGCAACAACTGTGGAGAAACGGCAAGACATTGTGTCCTTCTCTGTAGAAAATCACTATCCTCACAGAAAGAATAAAAGTCATTCTCTTTATTGGCTAAGCAACACTCAGATCCCACTTCAGTCTGACTTGAACAATGGACGTATTTTATCCAGTATGTGTATCCTTCTTCAGCTATAGAGTCAGGACAAGAGACGAACAGCTGGCTCTGTGCTACAGCGAAGGGACGTGGTTAGCCCCCATGTGCACAAAGAGCCTTTCTGGCTACAGAAGATGAAATAAAAATTTAAAAATTTTGCTCTGTGAGTGTAATTTCTAGTCGCTATTTCAAAAAATTAAAATAATTTTGATCACAAAAGGACAGTCTTCTAAAAAAGGAAAAGTAGAGTAAGAAGTGAGAAGAAACCAGCTCAAGGATAAAAAAAGAATACATAAAGTAATTTGAATAACTTTTTTTTGTACTTCAGAGAGAAGGACTCTACTGTAATATTCTATAACTCTGCTTTGAAAAAAGAAAAACCAGACTGAATCTGTACCAGGAGAAGGACAGAAACCATCTATCAGATTCCAAATGACAGACTCAATCCCTTACTTTCCATGACAGACTGAAATCTATGTTTGGTAAAAATCTTTTTGTCCCATACTAAATATGTAGATGTCCACTGTTTATCACCAACACAGCGAGACCACCAGTGACTCTAATGGAGTGTTATAGTACAGACTTCCACAGAAGTATGTATTCACAACAGGCAGTGCTCTACATACAGGTACTCTTCTCTTCTGTAAACATACATCTTCAAGTTTTGCTTAATAGAGAATGATACTTACATATGTGTGTGTATCTATACACTCACAGAGACACATATAGGTACGCATAATATGCAAAATAAATTTTTTTAGTATCCTTAATTATTTTTACTATCCAACATGCTCAACTTGAACTTTCCTTGCTGAACTTCGGTCTTTTCTTTTCTGCATATCCATAAATACAGACTTCCTATTGTGCACCCAGACATCAGTCAGAGGATTTTAAAGATTTCATACTGTTAAACAGGCTAAACACATGGCTGCAAAAATGCAAAATATATATCCAGCACATACAGAAATTAATCCTCACCTATTTAATAAATCATCTTGAACTAATCCATAGAAAAATTACTGGAAGATAGCGAGTGATATTAATAAAACAGCATTTACATCTCCCTCCCCACAATTGTTATCACAGATGATGACTGTGTTGCCCTGGACAGAAGCTGCTTTTTTCACGTGCTCACCTAAACACCTTCCTTCTCAGTTTCACAGCTCCGCAAGAGACAGAGTCACCTTCTAATTCTAACCTTCCTGGCTTGTTTTCGCCCTTCACTGCAAATTCAGGTGGCACACATTCATATGTGCATACATGCATATAAATGTTTGCTCTATGATTTTTGACAAAAACATACAAATAAAGAGAAAAGCTGTTATAATTATATTTAGACACCCAGTAAAGTGATAAACCAGTATCTACAGTCTCAGCACATCTACTCTGATCTTGTAGAAGATTCATTCATTTCATACTACAAGCTATATTACAAAAATCAAACAGCTTCAAATTTTGATTTTTCATAAGTGTATTTCTGACTTTGATCTGACGACTTATTTCATAACTTAGTGAGATTTTGTTTATTTCTGTCACAAGCATGAAGTTTCACATACAGTTTTGTTCCAAGAACTTTGTGTGTGACATGCCTGATTCAACTTCTTAACATTACAGCTTATAGTTTGGCGGATTTTTCAATTTCAACACCAGAGGTTCAGGGGAAAATTACTACAGGGAGAAAATATCAGCAATATCAAATAAAGTAGAAGGAAAACAATGCCCACAACTAGGAAAAGAAGAAAGACTACGTAAGGTTTGCGGTAGGGGACAGAAAGAAAGATGCTAAGATTCTCCTCCAACGTCTTCCACAGCTTTGCTCTGGGGACTCAAGACTTGGCACTTCTCTGTTTCCTCCTCTCCTACTCTCCCAGTGTTCATTTCTAAAATGAAACCGTTTTCTTTCAGCAGTAGCAGTCTCAGTTATTAAGAACTCTAAAGTAATTCCTAGCCCTCTGTGAAACATCTCCTAGCTCAAAACTAAAAAGAAATTCAGTAATAATCACCTACAGTGCAAAAGCTTCAACTATCATAAGACATGCAATCCAAATATAAAGCTGCTACTGTTGGCGGGCTCTCCCTTTAACTGACCTATTAAGATCTTGTAGTGCACAAGCTATGCAGCAGCGTATTTTTTCAGACTTTTGTAATAAAAGCAATAAAATTATAAAGCAAAAATCTGAGCCTACTAAACCAGCATCTCGATCAAAACACAAACTGGGAGGAAGGGTTGCTGGCTTTTTTCCCCCAAGTTTTGTTTAGATATATGGAATTATTTTGTTGAATAATTTACATACTTTAATAATTACATTTTCTATAATTCAATAGAAATTACACATACTACATCACAAACTGAAATTACAATATAAAACTACTTTTGATTCAATATGGATATGCCTATGTAATGCTGGTTACTCAACAGATTCATGACAGAAGCACTGCAGATACAATCAGTAGTCTGTGCTTGTTAAAGAGAAGAAAACTCAGGAAAAAAAGTTAATTTCTGATTTATAAGCAGTCATCAAAAATAATTTAAAAATAATGCAAATAGTCAAAACTTCAATGTGATTACTTAAATTATGCTTTAAATGGAACTCGACTTTTAACCATAGCAATTGCCAAAGTGTTTCAGGACCTCAAAACCTCAGAGACATGGGTGGCTCTTGTAGATGGCAATCTTTTTGGAGGAGGGAGAACACAAGGAAGGAAGTTAAGACTTCCTTGCTCTGAGGAGTGTTCTTACTATTATATTTCCTGTCAACGACTAAGCAGTTGAAACACTTTCTTCTATAGCACTTAGCGGTGGTCCTCTCTTCTGAGTGTAAATTAAAAAGAACAGAAAGTATACAGTGAAGAGTAGAAGAAAACAGAAGCCAGTGGCCAGAGAAGCATGGGACTTAATAAAAAGAAAAAAAAAAAGGGAAAAAAACCCTCAGGCACAATAGTGACCAACACTAAAGAGTGGGACGAATACAGAGAGATTTCACATTTCAGTGCCTAATATTTGAAAGTTTAAAATGACAAACAACAGAAGCCAGCTTTATTTGAAAATGCAGAAATTTCTCAGAGAAACATAATACTGGTTGATGAACTTAATATTCAGATTCTACTCACTGCAGAGGAAAATGCAACAGCTAGTACAGTAAACTATTATGGAACAACCTGCCATGAATTAAAGGTTGGATCATGTGCCAAAGCTCACGAGTTGACCTATCTTTCAAAGTATTTTACCTTATCCACCATAAGTGTGGATTTTAGCACTATCCATGAAAGAGCTGCATCTTCTTTTGAAAACTGTTAAGCATTTTTTCAATTTAGGGACAAGATCGGTAGCGACACCCTACGTTAACTATATATTATGTTAAAGCATTTCTTCCTCCTCCCCTCCATTTTTAAATTGGTGTCATCCTTCTGTTCTGCTGAATAGAAACTCTTCCTCTTTCTACCTTTTATGAAAGCATAAAGAGAAGAAGCTGGTAGGTCTCCTAGACACAACAGTAAAACAACTCAATGCTTGGCAAATCAGGTGAAAAGACACAAATTGTCAAAATACAAATTATTATTCTGTGTGGAAGTCCAGTCAGGGCTAAAAACTTGTACTTGTTAAAGTGTATGGGTATTCAAAACCCAATATTTAACATCAACTGTGTTTCTCTCAATCTAAGGTTACTATAATTCTAAGTTTTCACAGGGTTGATCTTGGTCAAGACAAGACATGGCTGTGTAAGCTCTTATCCAGCTCTTCTTTTACAACACAACTCTTTTCTTATCGGAAGAAGAAAAGGGTTCAGTTTCTTTAGTACATCTTACAGTACAGGTCCATTCCAAAGATCAGGTCAGGTTTACAGCCAGGTTTTCACCCGGATGTAAAATACCCATTATTATAGGTTTTTAGTCCTTGAAAAGCAGTTTTAGCTTACAAAAGTGATTTTAAAATCGCATTTACTGGAATGATGTTAAATAGTACTTTAAATTAAATCGGTGATGATGAGGAGGGATGATGGCCCAAAAAATTTTTGGAACAATAACAGTGGTCTATTGATGCAACAAGCTTGAGAACCCCTTGTATCTAGCGAATGAAAATAGCCTCTGTCTCATGGAAGGACTGTCTGTCTCTACAAGAGGGATTACAATCCATGTAACTGTGGGACAACATGCACAAATGGGATCTTATTAGCCATTCCTGGCTTTCTCCAGATCTTGTGCTTCAAAGGCAAAAAAAAAAACCCTAATGACTTTCGTTCATATTTCCTACATTTTATTCCCTTTTATCCATTTTAAAATCCACTGTCAAGACTCCAGAAAAGAAACAGTTTAAAAGCCATCTCCTTCTAAAAAGTAACTGGAGTTCTCAAAAAAAAGGCAGCAGTCTTTCTTGCAGGGCAAACCACATAGTTCTTATTCACTCATGTGCTGCAAGCCAAGGTTGGGCACTCAGAGGCATATCCCATCATGTGCTCGGATATACCACTGCCTCTGGAAACCCATTTATCCAGTGGCAATGAGTTTTACAGTCTAATTATGCTGTGTGAATAAGTACTCCCTTATATTAATTTCAGCTACAGCTTTACTGTGGTTTCCATCACACCTAGAATGACACAAAACGTGTCCCAACACTTAAAAGTAATAACAAGTTATAAAGCAGAACTTAGGCGAAAAACAATTAAGAAAAAAATAAATCCTTGAACAATTCCACCACCCACCCAACCATCTTGTACAATGAAATCACGTTTTAACCACTGCACTGTCCCCGAAGCCTTTTTCTTTTAATGTTTCCTAGCAGGGTTACTGCCAGCATAGCTCCAACTGAGCCACCAGCATTTTCAGCAGTGTGTCTTCTAATCGTCCTCAGAATAGCCAGAAGTAAGTTACTGCTGCTTTGAAAGAGAATTTACATTAGAAAAAGTCTGTCTCTTATTAGCTAGGCAGAGTACTGGAAACACCAGCAGCCAGTTGTAAAACTTCATTTGTATCCAGAATTCCAAAGCCATTATTTAATTTGTTTGGAAAAAATGTAACTTGAAGAAAAAGCCAACAAAATAATTAAATAAGAAGACGTGTTTGTTATTAAAGATCCATAAAAATGCAAGTAGGCTTGAAATCCAAAGGATCTGAAAATTAACACTCCAAGTACATAAAAAGAAAAGCATACTGAATAGGGCTGGCTTGAAAACAACAATTCCATTTTGCTAAACATTTCAAGGCTTTGAAATTTGTTTTTGTTCCAATATGAAACAAAAATGAGACTTTCTGGAAGTTTTCATGAAATGAGGAGAGAGAGAATATCCACTCCCTCTGGACCTGAAAAAATCTTCCCAACAAAACTGTCTCCAAAATAGATAATGTTTCCATGAAACATTCTGGTTTTGATGAAACAGCATTTTTCAACAGAAAAAATAAAGCATCAGCAGAAATATCATAGCTATTCTAATACCAAAGGCTTATCTAGGTTGGTTACTTGTACAAAGAAATTATGTTGAGAATTGAACCAATCTAATTATATTTATATAGGTCCCCATGTGAACATCATATCACTTTCTGTAGAAAGATACTCCGTAAGAGAATTGATCTATTTAAAGTTTTTTTTTCTTAATTAAAGATATTTTATGTTATTCAAAGAATGTAAAAGGAATCCCAGAATAAGCAAAATCTGAGAGGTACCATGTGTCAATCTGTTACTTATCTGGGGGGATTTTTCTACAAACCTAAGGACATTTTTATTCCAAAATGAGAATGGTTTAATGATTTGTGAGATATTTTTTTTAAGCAACTTAAACTGTGCTTCCAAAACCATACAGTCTTAACAGATTTAAGTTCTCTCATTAAGTACTAAGGGAAAGTCTATGCTTGAATCTTCAACCCAGATGGGTCAGTACTGTAGAAAAACATTCTGTAATAAACAGTTCTGCAATGAAAGGGAGGTGAACTAATGTTTTTAAGTATTTGAATCTACTGAAGAGGAAGAAAAAACTCATATTTAATGAAATATTGCATACGGTAATACTTCTCCATCCCTTGCTCTGCTAAGGGATGCTATTTGTGTGTTAGCTCATTTATGCCCATTTTGGAGTATGTTTGGCTCTGGTACTATTGGATATCCCAAAACCAGCAATGAGGACGCTTGATTGAACAAAGCCTGATTCAGTTGTTCCAAAGAATATCATCTCTGCCTGCCATAGCACACATTCCCATGAATTGTTCTCACCTTCCTCTTGTAGTCCTTTGCAAAATTTTCATCCCAGCTAAGCAGCAGAATTTTCCTTCCCATCTCCCGCAATACCGCTCAATGTCATCTGCAGAACTCAGGGACTGCAACTGCACTTCACTGAACATACCGTAGGCATCCTGGACAAGGAGGCATAACCTGCGAAACATTCCTGTGTTATTCACTGGCAAACTCGTTAGTAAATTTCTGAAAATTATACAACGAGCTTCAGGACAGTGCTTATCCTCTACAATATCTGGAGAATTGCTACCAAAAAATGTATCAATATACAAACCCAACATCATTAAAGGTTTTCTCATGCATATTTCCAGGAGGTAACAGGGCCATGAAACAAAGCATGACTGAAAAAAAGCGTAAAGGGCTTGCACTGGGGATTAGATAAATTAACTGCTATGCACTATGTGGTTTGTGTACTTCTAAAGAAAGAAGGTTGAGTTTTTCCTTACTTGAGGCAAATTCTGCAATGCAGACAGGGCAATGATGCAAATGTGTATGCGTGTGTGTATAAATGTAAAGATTCTGCTTGGAAGTAAACAAAGCAACTTATCTCACGAGTAATAATCACCAGCACTGAAAGCAGCAAAGCAAGCGTTACTTTTTCTGTAACTTTTAAAAGAGTCCTGAGGATGCAAAAAAAAAAGAGTGAAATGTCAATTTTTCTTTTAAAAAAACAACAAACAAACTACACAACATGAAACTGCAGATTAGTATATTCAATATTGGGTGTGAAGATATTTTATTTTAAGAAGATAGTAGTTAAAGAATCTGCTAAACAAACAACTTCATTAAAGTAATCTAAGGAAGTAGGGGCTGTAGGCTTGGGAAGTATTGCTTAACCAACTTGCTGGCGTTTTGAGGAGATACTACTGTCATAGCAGATAAGGCAAAATCAGTGGATGTCATACACTTAGTCAAAAATGCTTTTCACAAGGTTCTGCACCTGAGATGAGCCGCCACGATAGCATGAGTCACACAGTGCTGGAGGAAGGAGGCTGCTGTCTACGAGATTGGTTTAATTGGCCCAGAAAGAGACAGTTAAGCATGGAAACTTTTCAAAGGGAGACAAAAATTACCTTTGAGCACATACATCTTTACTTCTAAATAAAACCCAGGGGTGCACTAGGCAGGAGAATTCAGTTCATCCCAAAGGTACATGCCAAAGCTACCTTCTCCAGAGTGGTACCATTGTTGACAACAACCTGACTTCAACTGCTAACATATTATATGCATCCTGAAAGCATGCGACAGTAGTCATTGTATCTTTATAAAACACATTTTAAATGAAATGAGCTCCTACATTACTTTGGAAGAAATCCAAGTATTTCTTCACAGGGAAGCTTAGGCACATGGAAGATCATTAATCACAGTTTCCTTGTTCAGTATGAACTAACTTTGGCTTACACCCTTGAGAGGCCTGTATTTGACGTAAGATACAACTCCAAAGCCTTTCAAACATCAGCAGCCGTGCAAGCGCCAGCTCAGAGTCCTCATTTTTGAGATTCTGGTGCTGGTTTTGAGGAGTGGTAGGACTGAACACAAAGGAAGGCTCCCGTATTTTCCCCATTTCTTTAGCTACGAGGGTCCCACACAAACAGAGTCTTCACCAGGCAAAGAAAGCTTAGGTACAATTCCTCTCCACAGCCTGCCTTTTCAGCTGTGAAACACTGCTTCTGCCCTGAGCAATGACAAATAGCAGGGAACCAAATGCTGTTGTGATGTGTAGGCTGGAAGGATACATACCCTCATCTTTGGGACGAGGGCTGTTACCAGTCTAGAAAGAGGGTGGCTGCCCTAACGATACAAACCAAAGTCTTCAATGGCTCTATCCCACTTTTCATTTTCTGTGTAAAAAAATCCATGAGATGCCTTCTGGATTCGTACCAAAAGGTCATCTCCAACTCAACAGAACAAAGACTGATGTGCTATGAACATGACAGCCCAGAAGCAGAAAAACTACAGTTGCCTGCCGCTTTCCATGTTAGGACCTTGCAATCGGTTAAAAACTCTCACAAGTTTTAACTGATTGGACTGAAACTCCTCATGCTATTGTTTTGTTTGGAATAACAGAGCTAATATGCTCTGGACATTTCTGAAAATCAGATTGAGGGTAACAGGAAAAACAAAGCAAAGAGTTTTGCCTATGTTAACAAAACATTCAATGACTGTTAATTGTGAAAAATTAGGCCTCCGTATCTTGGAGCAAGCAAGGGCCAACTGAGTTAGCGTCTCAGATCTGATCAGTTCAGCAGTCTCCTAACTGGAATTTCTCATATCTTTAGTGAGATATAACTGAGCACAAGTAAGTCTCAGACTAGCTGGCACCAGGCTCAAAGTAAGTCCTGTGGGACATGCTAATTGCCCAAATAAAATTAGCTTGGTTGGTGCTGAAGACATCAGTCACTAGAAGTGCAATTTCCCAGTCCTTTTAAGCCAAGCAAAGAGATGGCTGCTGTCAGACAAGGGAGTCTCAACTCCCTGCCATCCCTTTGTGGTGGCAGCATCAATGGCTAGGATACGAAACTGATCTGACCAAAAAAATACTGTAGCCAAATAACATCATCATCTTCAGATCATCTCCTTGACAATTAACTCTGCAAACTCCTATTTGCATGGTATACCACTTCTAGACAAGGATGTATTTTCCAGAGGGGATTAGAAGCTGAAGGTCCCACTCCAGCTGTCTAGTGCACGTAGCACAATATCCCAGGTCATATGATGGGAGCATGGTCATCATATGACCAAGCTTGATATACAGAAGTAAAGGAGGAACTGTGTGACTTGAGGTTTATATCACTAATGTTCCCATTGACACTAGTAACGCATTCATGATTATTGGAATCATGAAGAAACACAGAGCAGCAGAACCTCTTGCACTAGACTCCAAGTACTTCCGCTCTATTAGGACCATACATGTGAACAGCCATCCACTATACTACATTTGTTCAAACAGTATCCTAAAGGTCATCACAATTTCTCTGCAACATGCATTTAAAGTGAAATGTATATTTTCACTCACTTGGAAGACAGAATTTCACAAATAACCTGCAGATGCCTAATTTCAGACTAAAAGATGAGGAATATCCCAAACTAATTCTATGAAGAGAACTTCACAAACACACGTTCCCTACTTCAGCACACTTTTAAAACAGTATGAATGAATGACAACAAAAACTTGAAATATTCTCAACATCATTTGATCCGTCTCACACTGATTTAGTAGGTAATGCTACAGTTATTCAATGATGAGTGACAACTGACTTTCCTACTTAATGACTATCATGAAATCAGCTGAATCCCACAGCAGACTCAGCAATGCATTTGGAGAATTATTCTCATGGTCTCTGAAACCAGCTCTATTCTTACAGATTTTGCACACGCTGTTAGCATCACTAGCAGTAGTTTCATTGCTTTCAGAAGCTGTTGATTCAAGGCCTTAACTTCCTCTCCAGCATTGTTTTTTTCCTTGATTTCACTTGATTCCCAGAAAAGTGCATTTATATTATTTTCCCATGTTACAGTGTTGCTCTCATATTACAGCAAATGTTCTTGCAAATTAAATTTTAGCAGCACGTCTAACTGTGATTAAAGCAACAGTTTGTCCCATGATTTTCCCCCCTTTGAAGCTCACTACCAGAATGAAAACCCACATCTAAATTATGAGACAAGCTGCAAATCCAAAATGAGTATTTGCCCCCAGGAACTCACCATTTATATTGTGTGCACATCTACCACAAATACTTTTTTTTCCATAAAATGTGGTGTTTGTACTGAATCAGTTAATCAGCTAAAACATACCTTTACCAATGCCTTGGCAGTATACATAGTAGTGAATGGTTAAAAAAAGGGGAAGACCAACATTTTTACCAGCGGTGCTCGTATAGGGAGGAAATAAAGGCCATCTTTGTGCAATAGGATGCAACCCTGCATAAGACTTGAATTTAAAATATGGTTTTGGAAATTGAAATTTCTCATACAAAGGACTAGAGAATTCACTCCAGGAGGAAGGGGTGTCAGGAAAGCCAGTAGAGGAGTGAGTGTGGGAGATGGAGACTAAGGAAAAGGTGAAGCATGACTCATTGGTAAAAACAAAGGGGGCGAAGATAGGGAACGATAAGAAATGAGGCAGAGATCAGCCTTTTTTTTATTATTTTTTTTTAAACTAATGACATGGTAACTCTCATGCAAAAGCTTGGGAAGATTTTGTTAATTTGCTAATAGCCAGGAGCAAGGATGGGG
The DNA here is from genome assembly GCF_000699245.1 of Pterocles gutturalis. Taxonomy (NCBI): domain Eukaryota; kingdom Metazoa; phylum Chordata; class Aves; order Pterocliformes; family Pteroclidae; genus Pterocles; species Pterocles gutturalis. Next base: position 30,527 of record NW_010137662.1, read on the forward strand.
GCAGGGGGAAGATGAGACTGATTACTCTGCTTATTTCTATGACTTTGCTGATGTTTAGGACAAAATGTCTCCCACTAGAAATCTGGAGAGGATTACAGGATTACTCTGCCATGCCTTTCTCCTAGTTAGTCACTCCTCATGGGTAAAGGGTAAAGCCACCTTTTACTATTATTTTCCTTTATGCATGAAAAATAATATCTCTCCATACTGCTGCCTTGTATCAGGCAGCTGACTTTCTGGAGAATAGCAACAAAAGCCTTCAGCTTTGGTCACCTTCCAGCCTCCTCAGCAGCTAGTGGAAAAGAATAAGAAAAAGAAGATCTGCTTGGGGAGGAGATGGGAGCGCACAGGGGCCAGAACTGACTGATGACACAGGGATTGCCTTTACTGAGTCTTGTGAAAACCATCAGCAGAAATTTGTCATGAACAGATCTTACCTAACAAATAATTGTTTTACGCTAGGGTTGGAGGACAACCATGTGTCCTGCAGCAGCTTTTCCCGTGCACAGCAGTACGGCCAGGTCAATGCTCCCCCCTCGGCAGTGATCAGCGGGGCTCCATTAGTTAATCTTCGTTTGGAAGGGAGGGACAGGGGGGAATGGGAAAAAATGCTTGAAAACTAACTGAATTGTATTAGCTCCGATATTTGCTCATTCCTTATCTGAACCATCCAAGAGACAGCTGCTGCTGCTTTGTTTGTCAGAAGGCCGCCTTATCTCTTTGAGGTGCGGTCCTAGCAGAGGCCGAAAGCACATGTACATAAACACACATCAACAAAAACCCCCTCTCCCTTAATCGCCAGAGGCACAACACTACCTACACAACTCCAATTCACCAACGTGTCTGGTCAAGTCTCAAGGTGGAGCCGATTAACTCCTGCTAATTTGGCTCAGATTCAAATTGTAACCTGCAGGACACCACCCTACCGGGATTTAATTTATCCTTACCTTACGCACTCCTTGCTTTCACCATGCCTGATTATCTCTGAAAAATCAAAGCTCAGGGCATAGGTCTAAACACACAGGGATGAGCATCCATTGCCCCCACACCCCTGTAACACCAGCAGGATTTTCCTATGAAAAGCACGGCATTCTCAGATCACAAAATGCTTCATGTTCCCTTTCAAAAAGCACATACCTGCTGTAGCCTCCTTTAGGGAAACACAAGATTCAGATTTTTCTGCTTAAAATCTATGCCATTTGCAGTCACAAAATAGTGAGTGAAGCTGTACACAGCGGCAGTAACTATGGACTGAACCACACAAATAAAAATTAATGAAAATTATCACTAGCCTTTTCTGTGCATAGGTTGCAGAGGTACACAGGTTCAGAAAAAAATACAAGCGCTGCTGCTTCTAGTCTATACGGGGAATGTCAAGCTCAAAGAAGAATCCTGATGATGACTGCCTCCAAGTACAGATGTTTCTAGCACCCAAGCTGGTGCTCTGGTTTGAAGCACTGAGATGACCAAAATGGCAATCATTTGCTTTGAAAATCAGAGGTTTAAAATTACTGAAAAGCAGAGTTTGTGATCATGTACATTTTTATTCAGCAATTGTGGAAGGAGCCAGCATGAAAGAATGGAGAAGATAGTTCCGGAGTGCTGAAGCTGGCAGCGCGGGAACAGGGCACACAGTTAACACCAGACCCTCCAGTTCCCTCCAGCGAGAGACAGGCTGCCCTTCTAGAAGTATTGTTGGAAACTGCACATGTGACAGTATCACCAGGGCAATGAGTCTTATCTCAGCATCTCAAATAGAAAATGCATAGCAGAAGCCACCCCAGTCCCATGAAAGGAATCTGTTCTTTGTAGGCACTTATTAGTATGTGTGTAACAGAGTATTTATATAATACACTTTGCAAATAACTCACTACAGTAACTACAACAAGCCCATCATTTTGGAGTTTCCTTGGCTTTTCTTACATTTTTTATGCATATGTTAAAAAAACTGAGAAAGCGTGAGAGAGGTTATAAAATAACTATTGCTTGTTTTTATTCACTTCCTTGAATAGTCACTTACTTCAATACAAACTGGAAAATCAAGTGCAACTTCCACAAAGGCTTTCATGAATCCCTGCCCACTGGTTGCTTTTCCCATTTCTTCCTTCAGGTTAATCCCCCCCCTTCTATTTTCTGCCTATGACCTGAAGAAGCAGCACTTCTGTGGGAAACAGCTTTTGTGAGTAGGAAGAGACCCGTACGAGCCAAACACATCAGCAGGGCCACTCTGTTAATGCAGAACATGCACGTGGAGAATGGAGCTCCACGGCACTGTAAATGCACTCAAAACGCAGAACACCACCTGCCTGGCGGGAGCTACGTACAATTTCTTGGGAACAGGTATAGCACAAAACCAGACAGCATTTCATACTTGCAATGACAACCATGGCTTCGCACGTGACAATTTTTTCAATATAAACCATTTCTTCTAGGAAGTTTTCATGCGGCACCAAATGAAATTTTTAAACTTCCCATTTGACACTGTCTCTAAGTGCACTTTCCAATTAAACTGATGTGCTTTATTTGTATGCAAAATTTTACTCAAAAATAAACAAAACATTTAAAACCATAAAATTATATTCCTGACATCTACTCAAACACAATGTGGAGCCCAAGATATAATTTCAAACAGTTACAGAGTTGCATTTGAGAAATATTTTCAGTATCAGCCAACAGCTTTACGCATCTCAGACTGATAAATGAATACTGAAGTTGTTCTATATTAATAGTTTAAACTCAAAGCAAAAATTTATAGTGATAGTTGGTTTGGAAGACACAGAAAGTTAAGGAAAAATAACTTCCCCAGCACTGCCTAAAAGTTTGTACAAAGGTTCAGCTGCAAGAAACCAGTAATGCCTTCCTCCCTCTGGATCCCCCAGGCATCTCCCTCGTACAACACTCCACTGCATGTAATTTATGGTCTTCCTGCTAAGATCCATTCCATAGAGCTTGTTACGTAAATAAAAACAATTTTGGGTGGTAACGAAAAAGCAAGCACATCAGATCATCCCAGCTTGTTTCGGACTCACTATGCTGTTAATTGTAGTTGGTACAAAAAATAATGATGCACACACTCCTCAGGTTCCTCAGGGTACCATTAACTTCAGCAGGGAATCCCATTACAATCCCTTGGTTATTTCAGTATACAATTCAGAGAAAACATTATTTTCCTGTTCAACATGATGTACTAATCAAGTGTGAAAATCTACATTTAAGGAACTTGCAGGCTCAGTTAAAAACTGCAAGTCTTTCTTATGGATGATCTCCAATAGAAATATAATGTGCCAAATATAACGTGTAATCACCACCCAGTCATTTAAAGTACTTATCTCTGAATCTGAGGAGGGGTTCTTTGTTTATTTTTTTTAATCTTAAGACTTCGTAATTATTGTTTTGGCATCCAAGAATTCCAACAGTTGACGAGGTGCTGCCAAAAGATCTTCTCTTGCAAGGTGCTCAGCACCCTCCTTTCCAAGAAAATCAGCATTCCACTGCTGGTTCTGGCAACATTTCACATCATGTTTGCCATGCTATGTTTCCTCCACTCCTCAGTTCCTTGTATGTAAAAATCAGAATAAAAGTCCTGTCTTCAAAGGGTGATCTGAAAGCAGTAGTTGAATAATATAGTGGTATCTAGGAGGGCAGGTCCACAAAGTCTATTCTGTGTGCTAGATCCCATCTGAGTTGGCGGAAGAGACTAGATATACATACATAAATATATATATACAGCATATGTAGCATCAACCCCATTTCTTCTGCACTACAAGGCTTAGAAAACCCTCAGTTCCCCCTGCAAAATCCATGGTGAGCGCTTTACAGAATTAAAGGATCTGGCACAGTACTGGGGTTGCTTAACTTTCAAGACCATATTACCTGTGGATTCACCAGATTTACTTCTGAAATGTACAGACCATGAATGGGATCCGAGAAGATTTTATTAACACCGCCCCCCACCTCATCCCCCCCGCCCCCAACCAACATGAAGCGAGTATTTAAAAAAAACCCCTGCACACTCAGCAGGCACAGAACATCCCAAAACGCATTCTTGGTAGTACAGCATTGCACATGTGCTTCCCCAGCGCATGTGAAAGGTAAGTGAAATATAATAACACCGTGGGATTTCTAACAGAGCTGTGTCTGTATTCAGGAAGACATTCTGCTGTTTCAATGCCACATCATCCCACTGAACTAGCACAAAAAATATAATATTCACTGAAATAAAAAGCAGAATAAAGAGCAAAGAAGAAAAGCAGAAGTGAAATCATGTTGGGGCTCCTTCCCTGGCAGAAAGGCAGTTTTCCACCCTTTCTGACAGGGTCTGCCGTTTCTGTTTTGCACTCGTGCTGTTTTTCTCTGCCTCCGCGGCTGCCTGTCCTAGGTGTGTTTCTAAATGAGGGAGAGGGACCGTGTTTGTGTGTGCGCGTCGCCTGTTTACAAGAGTTATGGTAGCAGTTCTCAGCAGTCCACCAAGAGTTCTAGGAAACGGCCCCTGTTATTTTATTCTGGGTCAATGTCAGCTCATGTCAGGCAGTAAAGATCACACAGGACAGCTCGCTCCATCTCGCAGTCCTGGCCGGAGGCCTCAATGGGAGAGGGAAAGGGAGCGAGCTGCGAGTGGGCGGAGAGCCTTCCCAGCACTCTACCAACCACCACACGAGGAATTATGATAAACACTACTCTGGAAACCAGATACAACAGTACATTGTGTTCTTCTTCGGAAAAACAACCAGACTTCGGCTCACTTAAAGTAAACAGTTAATCCTGTTTATCTTTTTTTTTTTTTTTCTCTTTCTTTCTTGGTGACTTGTTAACAGAACAATCTCTTCTGCGAAGCAAATAAGAGATCTCTCCCTTAAATCAGTCCTGATTTTCTCTTCAAGAAAAAAAAATCCATTTGATATGTAAACTTTCTACTATCGGCAAACAGTGTGGAATAACAATCTTTCTTGGCTTAAACTGACTTAACAAAGCGATGCCAGAACTGAATGAAACCTTTCCCTCACTTACATATTTTATTTTGGAAAACTGAAGTCCCAAACAGAGCATTCTATTCATTCCTTTTAACTATTCCTTTTCTGACAAGAACAAGCAAAACTGGTTAAAACAAAGAAACAAACAAAAAATCAGGACGTGTGGTGCCCTTGCCGCCTAAGCACAGGGTGCCTGGGGAGCACAGATCAGCTGCTGAGCAGGGGGGCCACTGTTCCCAGGTTTTCTCTGGGAGGTGAAACAAGAGGAGTCAGACTAATCGAGGGCAACAGAGGTAACAAACTGTTATCCTCCTTTTCAAAATATATGCTTCCTGTGCAAATTCATGATACCCCTGACTTTCAGTATTAGGGGTGATTAATTAGAAAAGCAGATGGAATTGATTATCTTGTTTTGCTGGAGTCACCACAGTCTACCTATTAACTACTTCTTACTGGGGACTCCAACCGAGTCCACTGAAAGATACAAGCTTTTCCAAAGGGAATTCTAATTTTTAGCACTCAGGAATTTAAATAGTTCTGAAAGTCAACAACGACAGTGTGCTTAACATCCCCAGTCAGTAAAAGTCTGTTGATTTAGCTATTTATAATCATAAAAATACATGATTTGCAAAACTGAAAGAGGAGAAGGAAAATATTTCCCTGTTTTATTTTTACTCATTTTGCAAGTTCTAAGATTCTGGGTTTTCTGTGCAACCGATGTCATCAAGTGCAAAAATGTAAATTCAGGTCTGGGAGTGAAAGTCTGGTGTTCAGGTTTTAAAAAAAAATATTTTACATACAAAACTGTTCTTTTTTTCATGCTTTTTCTGCCTCAAGAACTTAATTTATTTTGCATTTATTTTTAAAGCTTTTGCAGCAATTGCTGGATTTACCTCGCTCTCACGAGCTCTGAAGTGACAGAGCAGGACAAAGCAGTGCTACTGCCCGTTACAGTAACTGGGCTGGGGAGGCAGCTACCAGTGAGCCAGGGCCAGAATCCCAGAGGAACACCCTCGGGACTATTCCCCCCAGTCCACCCCTTCGCCCACCATGGCCTCCAGCCAAGACTGGAAGAGTTGGTAGGCCAGGACTGCTGTTGAACCCTTCATCTTGCTCCAAGTGCATCCTCTCATTTAACCCCCTCTCTCCCAGTGCTGAATCTGCACCATAAAAGCATGGTTGCACTCTTACTCGGCTGGCCAACTTTCCCCCCAAACTGACGGACAGCACTATCTGTTAAGGACACCCCTCGTGCCGAGGTGCTGCAGCTCGGAGCAGAGTGATTATTAGCTGCAGGACTGCAGCCATACGCTTCGGTAAAACCTCTCTGTTGGGAAGCCAGAGGATAATGTGGCGATGCTACGGTCTCTGCTTGTTGGAGAAAATCCTGGGCTCAGGAGAAGAAAGCAATAAATCCAAATCATTTAGGGTGCAGTTATAATCCATGTACAAAAGGGGACTCCCTTTGGCTCCCCAGGTTTTGACCCCGTGGCTGGCCACCATCCCACCCTACTTCAGAGGGGAATGTATCAGCCGAGAGGAATGCCAGTGAGAGGTGAATCGATGGGACATCATTAGGAGATGAAGCAACAGCATAAGGAAAATGTGGAAGGTGAAGGAAACAAAGATCAGGAGGAAATGCTCTCTGATATTACTTCTTTTACACTTCCTTTCTTACACCTTGCTGTTCCCCAGGTCTCTGGTAGTTAGAGATTAGGGGAAAAAATGCCAGTCCGTAGCAACACTAGTATAATCCTGTGGATGACCCACAGGCATTACTGATGGAGACATGTTTGGATGTTTTGTATCAGAAATTATGGACACAACAAACGATGCTGAAAGGAAAGCACAGATGGCAGCAGTTTTCCAATTTGAAAATAAAAACGAAAGTTTTTGTTACCCTTCTAAGCTTCTATTTGAACTTTTCAAAATGAGAAATCCCATTTTCTGTTATAGGTCAAGTAAAACTTTATGAATGCCTTCTAAATAAGCAGCAGGTTTGAGCCATTATCCAAATCTCACTCAATTTCCATTGATTTCAATGAGCTTCATTTCATGCCGTATAGCAGGCAGAGGAAACACCTGGGCAGTGCCAGTATCATTCCTCCACCTTGATTTCACTCAATCATTCTTGCAAATTCCACGTTTCTCTTTTAGAAAGATCTAAACTGAACACCAAGCAAGGATCATAAACTGAAGCAATTTTATAAACATCACACTTACAATTTCTTATAATTTGAGGGAATCATTTTTATCAGGACCAGAACTTGGAGCACAACACACAGTACATAAAAGAGAATCTTTAATCTGACATATTCTTTTTTTTTTTTTTTTCTCCTTGGGTAATCTTAAGACATGCACAGAGAACCTCTCACTTCTTTCATCACTTTGGTTATCTTTGGATGCATATGGAGATTTCAAAAACTATGTGTGCTAGTGGGAAGTGTCCTAAAAGAAATAATCTCTACTATACCATCTCAATCACAATTACTCTGTACAGATGTTTGTCTTTATTTTATATCTCATGCATGTGGAATACCATTTTATTGTAACGGCACAGCCATTACCCTGGATTTAATAACCCTGGTCAAACACTGGGAAACTAGATGTGTAGTATACTTGATTCTGATTTTCCCTCCCCCTGTAAAAAGAAAACAGTCCTGAAAGTAAAGATCTGATCAAATATCAGGAGAGCATAGTTTGTTCTCATTATTTATATTCCAAAGGGAAAAAAAAAAAAAAAAGGCCCAATCTAATCAAAACTACAGGAAGAGTTTAGAGAGACAAAAGATAACCATGTAAATTAGAACTGGATTAGGGCCCTTAGTAAACCTATCTATTAATGCCAAAAGAGGTGATTTAATATTCTGTGGTTAAGATTCTGGTTTTGTGTCTTATCCAAAAGAATATCAACAATAGTACATTGTTCTTCTACCACCATGCTGGTGTTACAGCCTCTGATGTGATTCAGCACAGCTCAACACAGTTTGGATTTTCCTGAGCCATCAGGCATGGCAGGCAAGCTGGAGATACAACATCGCAGCCAAGATAACAAGATATCTTTTGTCTTTAAACATGCAGTTTCCTGTCGACAGTATTCTGTATTGTCAAAGTTGTCTTGTCCTCTTCTTCCTGTCACACATACCTTCTCTAATTGAGACTTCACTGAACTGTGCTGAGGAAGCGTTAGGACAGGGATGATCAGATGTAGAGCATCTCATGCATTGTCTGTCACCCTGTCACTCCTACGGTAAATCATAAAAAGAGTCTAAATTTTAAAAATGGGAATTCCCTAAAACAAATAGAAACAAAGCCTCCAAACAGCATTCTCAAGAACAGGAGACAAAATGCCTATATTTTTAATAAATGTGCTTTCTGACTAGCCATTTTTGAAACACGTCTCCTAACTTCCACCACTGCAAGAACTGTGAAAATACCAAGAAGACAAAAAATACAATAAATGAAAACACAGTAGAGTGAATTCCACTTGGATCAATCTAAGCATTTTCTTTTAACAATTTAGAAAACTAAGTTAAAAAATCATAACTGAAATGGAATTTCTAAACAAGTGGTTTTAGAGTAGGAAAATGGCATTGTTTCAAAACATAGCATTTCAGCAATTTCACAATTTTTCAATTGCTTGTACAAGCTTTTCATAAGAAAGTTCTCATCTTCTTACAAGATGATCTGACGGAAAATTATTTCTTTGAAAAATTCCCAGGCATTTTTCCTAGAAATATTTTTCAAAACTGTAATGCAGTAACTATTCATTAATTTTCAAGGCTTTGTTTTGACAAAACATAATAATGCAGCATACCAAAGAATAATTACCCAGTATGCCTGTAAGGAGAAGAAATGCTGAACAGTGAGATATGGAAATAATATATGTATTTTTCTCCCTCTCTTTCTCTCACAATAGCTGTAGAAATTAGCTTTACTTCAGTTGCTGGGAAAATTATGGAACAAATTCTCCTGAGGGCTATCACAAGTCAAATGAAGCATGGGATTGGGAACAGCCAGCATGGATTCACCAAGGGCAAATTGTGCTCGACAAACCTGATGGCCCTCTACGACAAAGTAACCTGCTTGGCTGATGTGGG